>NW_007233449.1:71722-166770 GCF_000164805.1 Carlito syrichta | reverse complement strand
ATTCTTTTCCCTGTACTCTTGTGAAGAACGTTGTTCTTTTTTCCTTTTCTTCTGTGTTTAGTACTTTCTTGAGTGTTTCATGTAGAGATGGTTTTGTGGCTGCATAAGTTCTTAGGGATTGGATATCTGGGAAAGATTTTAATTCTCCCTCACTGATGAAGCTTAGCTTGGCTGGGTAGGTTATTCTTGGTTGAAATTGTTTATCCTTTAGGACTTTGAAGATAGGGCTCCAAGCTCTCCTAGCCTGCAGGGTTTCTGCAGATAAATCTGCTGCTATTCTGATTGGTCTTCCATGGTGGGTGATCTGGCCTTTTTCTCTTGCTGCCTTTAGGATTTTTTCTTTTGTGCCTACTTTATTTAGGCGAATTATTATGTGTCTAGGAGTTGGTCTTCTCATTTGTTGTCTTGCGGGGGTTCTCTGAATCTCTTGTGTTTGAATTTTTGTATCACTGATTAGATAAGGGAAATTTTCTTGAATGATCTCGTGGAAAGTTTGTTCCAATGTGGTCTCTCTTTCTCTTTCTGCCTCAGGGAGTCCGATTATTCTTAGGTTAGGCCTCTTGAGGTAGTCACTCATCTCTTGAAGGTTTTGTTCTGTCTCTTTTAGCTTATTTTCTGTGTTTTTAAGAGTTTGGGTTATTTCTATATTTTGGTCCTCAAGCTCTGAGATTCTTTCTTCTGCTTGGGTAATTCTGCTTTCCAAGCTTATCAATTTGTTATTTATTTCATTCACAGTATTCTTTATTACTGTTATCTCAGATATCAGCTCCTTCCTAGTTTCTTCTTGTGTCTCCTCAATTCTTTTTAGTCTCTCCATTATTGTTTTGATATCTACATTTGCATTTTGAGACCCTTCATTCTGGGGACTTTTCATTGTTTGTATTCCAAAGTCAATTTTCTCAGTGTCTGCTCTCCCAGTCTTCTGGGAGAGACCCATACTCTTCTTTTGGTTTTTCTTCATTTCTGTAGATTTTTCTCCCTTTACCCCTTTCCCTCCCCCTCTTCAATTCTGTTTTTGAGGGAAGGTGGGGTTGTTTTTATTTCTCTTCTGCAATGACCTGTTCTTCCTTATGAGGGTCTTCTGGTTTTGTTCACTTTTCCCTCTGCTTTACAGTCTGTCTATTCAGCAGTTTGCAGTCTTGGTCCCAACTATCAGGTGAGAGAGAGACACAGGGCTCAGAATTCCAAGAGCCACTCTGCAAATCCAGTTGCCTCACCTCTCGGTCAGTTGCAACATACCTTGTTAATTCTGCCTTCTAATCCTCCTTGATGCTATCCCTTCTTCCAGCCTCACTCTAGGGCTTCATGATTGTATTTTTAGATTAAAAATTCTGGCCAATAAAATGCAACATATATTGTTTGGAAAGTTACTTAAGAAACAGAAAGAAAGCTGGGGGTATGGAGGCTCACACCTATAATCTCAGCATTTTGGGTGGCCAAGACAAGAGGATCACTTAAGCACAGGAGTTCCAGACCATCTGGACAACATAGTAAGACCTCATCTCAACAAAAAATCCAAAAATTAGTCAGGCATGGTGGCACATGCTTGTAGTCCCAGCTACTTGGGAGACTGAGGAGGGAGAATCACTTGAGTCCAGAAGTTTGAGGCTTCAGTGAGCTTTGATTGTGCCATTGCACTTCAGCCTAAGTGACAGAGACTGTGACTTGAAAGAAAGAAAAAGAGAGAAAGAAGGAAGGAAGACAGGAAGGGATGAGAAGGGAAGGGAAGGGAAGGGAAGGTAGAAAAAAGGAAGGAAGGGAGAGAGTGAGGTAAAAAGGAAGGAAGAAAGGGAAGGGGAAACAAAGGACTTTATATGTGCTTTATTATTTTTTATAGTTAATGAACATCCTTAGTGACCTGAAAATTCCAAATGAAAAAGAATTTGGAAAATTTGAAAAAGATCCTGCCAAAGTGATAAATTTCACAATCAAGAGCATGAAAACGCCTGGTTTTCTGTTGTTGTTGTTTTTGTTGTTTGGAAATTGCTTCATGAAAATGAAGCATGAATTACCTTAAGGAAATATATTTGTATAGCCAAGAAAAAAGTATAGTTTGACATGAAAACAGTGCCTGGGGTCTGGACCTGGGAAGTATTATAGAAGGAAATTAAGTGAGAATAAAAGGATATAAAATCCAAGGATAAATGTACAATAAAAGTCAGTGACATTATTTAAGTAATAAAATATCAAAATACCAATGAGGAACTTAGAGAAAAATGGAAAGTACATACTTGGTTGGATTAAACATAAACATAGTTCAATATGAATTATATGAAGGGGACTCCCTCAAAACCAGAATTATCTTTTGGAGGGCAGGCCCCTAGTAGTACACTCAGAATCTGTTCTTGCTGAAACATTCAACCAAAGTTTTCATCTGGAAATTCTGAGAAGTTTGTGTCATGATTTACAGAAGAAATGTTCCGAGTATGGCAAACAGTGATTGGTTCTTGCAAAGAACCTGCCAACATTGCTCTGGGTGTTCAACAGTTTTTGACCAAAAACAACATGACCCACTTTTAAGCAATGCTTTTCCAGTGGTTAGTATTTCAAAGTGTGTAGGTATTCTGGGATTTCTTCCTTTGCCAATTGTAGAAATTGCTTCTTTTCTTTTGGAAAAACTTGTGTAACATGAACGGCATTTGGTTGTTACTGAAGCCTACTTACTTTATGAGAGAAAAAAATCTAGTCAGTGCATCCTTCCTATTCCCAAGGCCCTTTAAATTTAGATAAATGTCTAAGCCCTTACTTTATATAGAGATAAATTTGATATGATCACATATACTGTTTACTAAATATTCTGCTCTTAATAATGTCTTTTTTTTATCTGTTTGTTTTTGTATTTTCTATCAAAGTAGGAGGTATAAGATGATTGAATATGTATTCCTATTTTCAAATCAATATAAAAAACATTCTGTGGGAAACCAAGTTATTGTGCTCAGTATTTGTGATTTTAACCTGTATATGCAATATCATATAACATACAAAGAAGTGCTGTCACCCAAGCTACACCCAGCTTTAGAAAATAGTGATAGAACTATCCATCTTTGCATCAATTAAATTCAAATTTTAGGAAAAGTGGCCAATGGTGGGAGGATAATCAAAATATATTTCCTCTTACTGAAGTACCTACATTGAGGAGAACTTTTCTCAGATAAGTCTGTTCCATGGTATCACTGCTTGATTAAAAAAAAACAAAAACAAAAAACAAACTGATTGTTTTAATATCTTAATAGATAAGGAAACCGAGGCATACAGAGAATAACTTCCCAAGGTTGTGCAGGTGATGAGGGGCAGATTCAGATTTCCACCTGGCAGTCTGATTGGCAAACCCATGCCTTAACCCTTGTATATTTTGCATTCTCTCCCGAGGCTTTATTAAGTGCAAACTGCTACCAGCTCCTCATGTTCTTCTGTGCACCAAGCAGAAATCCCCAGTGAATTAAGTATAAATGATTAATATGTAAAGGACATTTATACAATTTTGGCTAAATAGTTATTCACATACATTTAAAAAATAGAGCCCAGAGTTTCATGACAACATCTCACCGTGATATAACTCAGGGATTATTTATGCTTGCTTGTTGCATAATTCAGCAATCAAAATGTCTTGAAATATTTTATTTTCTCCCCCTTTACCAATTGCCTTGTATCTTTTATTAATAGTATAGATCTTATGGCATTGCCTTTTTATGGTACAGTCACTCATTTCTTTTTTGGAGGTAAATGGAATATAAATAAATAAATGCATGAATCCAAATTACCTTGACTTATTAAAAAATTAAGTCAATTACATAGGAGCATTTTTTACATTAAAAACAACCAACCAAAAGTAGAAAAAAAGACTTTATGATGATGTAATTTTACAATGATTTTTTTAAAGTGATTTGGTAACAATTTACTGTTAACTCATTTGCCTCCTGTGATTGAACAAAGCTTTTTTATATTACAAATGTTCGATGTTCACTTATGGTGACACATTGATGTCCCAGATTATTTGTAAAAATGTGTTATTTGTCCTGTTTTACCAAGGAAGAAACTAAAACTCAGAAATTTAGTTGGTGTCTGTTCCTATAGCTTCTAAGTAAGAAAATCAGTGTTTTGGGACAAGATTTTTGATTCTAGACTCAATGTACTTTTTCCATTGTGAATGTGGATAAGTGACTCAGCTATTTTCTTCCACGAAATTTACCTTACAAAGGCTGATAGAGCCCAGAAGGAACTTCAAGTAGGGAGATGAGAAAGGTCTAGAAGATAAGTATCAGGTCATAACCTCCCCCATTACAAGTACAAATAAAGCAACAGGGGCACTGTAGACTGGTGCTTATATTGAGGGAAATTTAGACAAAAATATAGATGACTCAAAGGCATCTAATCATCATTGTTGAGTGGGAGACCAACACAACACATAACTAGCCATGATAATACATGTGGATTATGACAATTCATATTTTAAAAAGTCAACAAACACTACCTCTCTTTCCCCCAAACACCGAATATCTGAGAATTCTAAGTTTTTAGAATTACCCATGTGTGATCAGTGTTTAGTGATGGCTATTTGCCGAGTACAGACAAGACTAGGAATTTTTTAAAATTTCAGGATTGATAATCTCACTTTCTCTGAAAAAGTCCTTTCTCTGTCTCTGTATGAAATACAAATATAACATCAGAGCTTTGAACATACGAGACGGTTAGGGTATTACATCTGTCCTCAGTCTGGTTCATATTGTCTGTCTTCTCATAGCTTTCTCTATGCCTGTCATATTGTCGATGTTTCCCATGTCCAGCTGTGTAAACTTCTGGTTCATATAAACTCTTCAAAATCAAGACTCAGACAGTGATTAAAAACAAGTGATTTCATTAAATCTTTTCATTCAGCTTAAATTGTTTGGTCTGTTTCTGAGAGTTCAGAGACACTTCATTCATATTATTTGATAAAGTGATAGCTAATATTGATATTTAGTCCTATGATGGATGAAGCCACATTCTTACGGTGAAGTTCTCATTGATTAATTTGAATTTTATTTTTTGGGGAATAAAAAAGATCTTAGAATCAGAACAAAGCAAATTGGATAGGTTAAATTTGTAATGAAATCAGTAAAATTTGCCCTAAGTCTCAAATTCCACAGTAGGAATGATCAGAGTCATTTCAATGGACCTGGAATTCTTTTACTTGCTTGGCTACAACATCCTCTTTTCTGCTAATGTAGGGACAGCTACTATTTATGACAAAAACTTCTGGTAAACCACCCTTCTACAGTTTTATAAACCCATTCTTCCTAGAGATAAGTTAAAAATTTGTTGACATTATAGGTTCCTTGGGAGGAATTTTGACCACTACAGGCAACTTTGAATTTCTGTGCTACCAGTTCATTATGCCTAATTTATACCAAAAAATTTCACATTCTGTCTCTATTTTTTAATTAGTAGAAGGGTAGAGAGACACATAGTAGCTTCCAAATTACCAACAGCAAAAATGATTTTTTTTTACTGAGTTCAATTTTTTGATATTTTATAGTCTTCTCCTAGAAAAATTATTAGTATGCCCATTGAACTCTGAGGTCCTTGAAAGGAGAGACCTTACCAATAATCCTCTTTGTATTCTTGCTGTCCAGCATGGCATGTTTCACAATCACAACACATTCACAGAATAAATACCTACATTATTTACAGATTTCTCAAAATACTACTCACAATTTTTTTGTCTTTCATTATTTTGTTTATGGATGTATAATGATACTTTCTCAGAAGTATTTTTAACTTAATCATCATATATCAAATATTTAGACAAAGTATAGGGTGAGAACAAAAATGAGGTACTGGCACCAAATGGAAATATCTTTTCAAATAATAACAGATAGCATCACCTCTGCTACTTCCAGATGCTTATATAGCAGCTGATCATATTTTCAGCAGTAAAGGAAGACACTTATTTATAAACATGGATGTGGTGTTAAACACTGGCACTTCCTATAATTGTTACATACGTTAAATTAGAAATCACAAATAAAAACAACGCTTAAATTTTTTTTGCAGAGTTTAGCAAGTAATTTAGAAAGTCGGTGCAATATCTTCCACCTAACATAGTTTATTAGTAGTTGTATTTCGTTTTGAAATCAGTTGTCTCAAATGTGTAATCGCCCAAGATAGTATGCACATCAAATTTTGGCTTAAGTTTTAAAATATTTAATACTACAAAATATTTTATGCATCATATTTTATCAATTTCGATTTTTGTTAGTGATGTGCATTCACATAATTAAATTATGCTCGTGTCTACTATTGTAAAATAATCACTGTGAAATTTCTTGTGATTCATATTATCAGATATTGTAACATTATGCTAATATATTTTGAGGAGATTAGTATTATTTAATATATGATGAGACATCCAATAATGCCAGATGGACTAAGACAAATCAGCAAGTCCTTAGGGTATATGATAATCATGTAGAGGAGGAAATATAATTACAAATTATAATTATATTTAACTTGAGTTTCTCAAGGAAATGAATAAAATATAATTGCAATTTAAGTATATACTTGTAGTTAATGAAAGCTGTTTCATGAGAGGAGAAAATATGAAGGGATATCTTACAATAAGCATCAAAGGCAAGAAACTGAATTAAAATAAGGAAAATAATTTTTGACAACAAATAAGGTCTTAGATTAAAACTGCTCATAGAAATGCCAATGATGATTCAAACAATAGTTTTCTTCTCCACTCTGAACGGGATCTAGAGTACATAAGCAGTTATATAAATGGAATAAAATGCTTGAGTGGATTTGTTGCTGACAGATTTCTCAAATGTTTGAGTACATTTCCTGTTATACAAATGGATCACAGTTCAATTTTAATTTTCTCATAAGCAAAATCAAATGCCCAGAGGATGTGATAAAAACCTCGAACTAGGAAGCTTATGCATATTCTAATTTCCTTCATATCCAAAATGTAAACAAACTTTTTTTAAATTAAGGAAAAATGATAATATAAAAATATGTGATAAGAATGATGGTGAAGAAGAATCCTGAGAAAGTTTTCCTTCTAGTGTCAGCTTAGAGAAAAACACTAGCAGCTTTTTTACCCATCGCCATTGCCTCTATTATTGGGGGAAAAAAAAACAAAAAAAAAACCATAACATTCCAGGTGAAGGACAACAGAAAGGTCACAGATGAAAGCCATCTACAGTTAGGGAAAAACTAAAAGCATTCACTCCTCTCCCTACATATACCTACAAATGCACACACTCACACAACAAAACACCTTCTCTAACCAGCAGGAAGGGAAGAATACGTGATTAATTTAGTGTTGTAGCAAGAGGAGGAAGATGGTTGTGAAGGCAACCTATTCTAATCCTAAACTCAGGACATAGTGCCTTTCTAAAACCCAGGCTTCAACCAGACTTTGGATAACACCACCCCTACCAGCAGGCTAACACACCATGGGTAAACATAATCATCAATGCATCTTGGAGAATCTCAAGATAGAGATATTCAAGAGCACAGTGTAAAAAGAAGACATTGCCAAGGTTGAGGCAGACATTGAAGATAGAACTTCTGGCTAACCAGCTCCCTTCCTAGCCACAATATGCCAGTAAAAGCTATTGACAACTGTAGAGCACTGAGAATAACCATAGCCAACACTAAATCTCAAATAAAGTTTAACTCTTGACTAGATTAACAAAAAGCCACACTAAGGTTCAATGCTACTTATTTCATTCTCTATGATCCCATATCCTCAAGATATCTGGCAGTATAAAAAACAAGAACAATAACAGTAAAACACCAATTAAAACAATAAAGGCAGCTAAGGGGGGGGAACATTAAATGCAGAGGAACAAGCATAATAATTATAAAAGACATATCTTCAGATACCAGGTAAACTAAAAGACAATAGAATGACATCTTGAAATTACTGAAATAAGAAATAATAATTTAACCCAGAATTCTATACCTACAAAATGATCTTTCAAACAACAGCATTTTAGAAAACTCTCATCTCCTGAAATTAGGATCTAACTGTGAAGATGACAGACCTGCAAATGTTACTAAGGTCACGGTGTCAGTAGGTCTTTGACTAAAGTCATGACTGTGATGGGAAAATAACATATCCTGAGATCTAGACTGAGGATATTTTGAGTGTACAATTTTTTAAAATCCCAAACAATCACATTTACCTGTGTCTTGCATCCAGAAAAGAGGTTGTTTCCACTTACCAAAAGGCCACAACCTCTACGTGCACAGTAAATGTGCAATGACCTCACCTAAAGACTTTTGTTTTCCTTATTGTTTTCCTGACCATACTTTATTGCCTCCATATTTAAAGTCAGATTTTAGCATAATCCAGGCTGGAAGTATGAGGAGAGACCAAAGACAAACACACAAACAAAAACAATGGAATTTATTTAAAAATTGTGTATTTACTCTTACGTGTTTAAACTTCAGTCACCTTCAAAGTACTCTCTGTTTGATGCAATACACCTTTCAAGACACTTTTTCCACTGCTCAAAACAGCTTTTGTACCTGTCAATTTTGATACTTTGTAGTGTTTCTGCTGCTTTTTGTTTAATCTCTTCCACATAGGCAAAACGTTTTCCTTTGAGGAATTTTTTCATCCAGGAAACAAACGAGCAAAGTTGCTCTGGTGAGATCAGGTGAAAGAAATGGTGGGACATGGGCGTGTCATGTCATTTTTGGTCAAAAATTGCTGAACACTAAGCAGTGTGGGCAGGTGTGCTTGTAACTCACCCATCACGAAATGGGCAAACACGTTGAAAGGATCTTCAAAAAGAAATTCACTGAAACTGAATGCAGCCTACAACACTAGCTGGTATACTGATGCCGAACACTTGTCTAGTGAAGGAAGCCTCTAGTACAAGGGGTCTGACCTCCCAAGAGATAATTCTGTGAAGATATTAACTTATCACTTTGTGTTTTTTTGTCCCCCCCTCCTTTTTTAAAATTCCAAAAATGTAAGGTACAAATCAGGGGTAGGTACATAAGTGGTTTATGTACAGGTAAGTTTGGGCCTCCCATTGGACCTCACTTCACCTGAATTAGGATCAGACACCCGTATTGATGTTATGTGATCCCCACCCACCGCAGCAGTGTCCCTCTACTGCCAATCACTTTCTTGTAGTATTATTCTAGACGTTCAGGATCCACTTATAAATGAGAACATGTAGTACTCAGTTCCTTGTTTCTGTGATAGATCACTGAGTATGATAGATTCTGAGTCCATCAAATTTGCTGCAAAGTCCACAATTTTGTCCTTTTTCATAATATTTCATTGTGCATCTGTACCACTTTCGATGAGCAGCATGGTTGATTCCATGTCTCTGCTATTGTGAATAGTGCTACAATAAACATGCATGCACAGGCATCTTGTTTGCAGAATGGCTTTGAATTTAATATTTCAGCAGGACTACCTAGAACCAGATTTCAGATCTATTTGAATGACACCTTGAATCTTGGACATTAGGATGGCTTGCAGTAAATGAGCTGGACTTTGTGGAAATTCTTTGGCATAGTATTGAGAAAGTGATCAAAAAGTTCATGGAGGTAGAAATCTTAGAAAATACTATCTAAGATTGCAGAACCTCTTACTTTAGTATATTTCCCAAATGGTCTCAGGGGACACAGGCTTCCTTAAAAAAACACAGGAAGCAGAAAACTGGCATATTCAAAAACCTCAATAATGACTGCACTCTTTAGGATGTGTCTTATAGTGAGAGGTGTTCCAACATAGCTAGGATTTCCAGTAGAAGTAGAAATTATTGGATTCTGAAATGGTGTGGGATGGACAGCAGTACTTAATCAACAAAAACAAGATGCATGCTGATACTCTAATGAGTAGTAAGGCTGAAATGGCAGACCACACAGCCATAGTAGGCAAATGATGTTCTCACAAGTGTAATCAATGGATGGCTGATCAGGGCGTTACTTGACTTGCATAATAATAATAATACTTTTAAAAATCAATATCTGCCACCATTTAAAACAATAGAAAATTTGAATCTTTAATCCACTTGCAACTCGAAGTCAAATAATACATCTAAAGCACAAAGCATAGTCTGAATTCTCATGAGGAAAGAATCCACAACTCCATGTCAATTATATGAGAAAGGTTCCTCCAATCCTTTTTACAAAGTCTTATGGTCATTTTCTAGGGTGATTATACACTGAAAAAGACCCAGAATTTTCTTTTTTTTTCCATCTCTTTAATTTTTATTTTAAAATTGTGGAGTACAATTTAGGGTGAGGTACACAAATATTCATTGTGCAGGTACCCTTGTTGATGAGGTGTGCCCCTCCACCCCAGGCAGATATCAATTACTGTCAATCCCACCTCCCTGCTCCCCCACCCACAATTTCTTGCTACTGTCAATCCTTTTCTTATAGTATTATGGTAGGTGTTCAAGGTCCACTTATAAGTGAGAACACGTGATACTCAGCTCTTTGATTCTGTGAGAGACCACTCAGTATTAGAAACTCTAATTCCATCCAGGCTACTGCAAAGATCATGATTTTGTTCTTCTTTATGGCTGCATAATATTCCATTATGTATAGGTACCACATTTTTTTAATCCAGTCCTCTTTTGATAGACAGCACTGTTGGTTCCATGTTCTTGCTATTGTGAGCAATGCTGCGATAAACATACGTGTGGAGGTATCTTTTTTATAGAGTGATTTGAGTTCTTCCGGGTATATTCCCAGTAAGGGGATTGTGGGGTCATATGGAAGGTTGAGTTTTAGAACTTTTAGGAATGCCACACTGATTTCCACAGAGGCTGTACTAGTTTACACTCACACCAACAGTGCAGAAGTATTCCATTTTCACCACATCCTCTCTAGCATCTGTTATTTTTTGAGTTATTGATGATGGCCATTCTGACTGGAGTTAGGTGGTATCTCAGTGTAGTTTTAATTTGCATCTCCTTGATGGCTAGTGAAGCTAAACATATTTTCATGTATCTGTTGCTGCTCATATGTCTTCTTTTGAGAAGTGTCTATTCACTTCTCAACAGAATGTTTGTTTTTTTTTTCTTTTCAACACGTTTGAGTTCCTTGTAGATCCTCCCCTCCCACTTCCTCCCCCCCTTTCTTTAATTCTGTTTTTCAGGGATCGAGGTTGCTTTTACTTCTTTTGCTCAGTCTCCTATTCTTCCTTATGTGGATCCTCTGACTTTGTTCACTTCTGAAGCTGGACTGTGGGTTGGGGGCTGTACTTTTTGCAGTTTTGAGATTTAGTTGAGGGGGGAGCTGTGATTCAGTATCTATCTGCAGATCCCGGTATCCACTGATAGGTGTATTCACATCCTTGAATCCACTTCCCACTGCCTTACAATCTTTCCATGCAGTGGAGGTACAAGTTTGCTCCCTGGAACAAAATGAAGTAAGAAAAAGGAAAATAATGGAAGAAGGAATGGGGCGGGGGGTGGTCAAGAGGAAGGTGGAGTAAGAGAAGAGTAAAGGGGAAAACAGATAGACATACCAGCTAACAAATGAAAAGAGATACAAAGACAGAAAAGAGGAAAAACTAAAAACAAAAACAAAAAAACCCTAGAGCATACAGATAGATGCACAAACACACAGTACAATAAAATCCTGCCTATTGATGTAGACTTCCCCTACAAAAACAGGGGGTCTAAAGAATAGAAAGAAGAAAGAAAAAAATCAGTAAAATAAAAAAAATCAAAGCAAGTATGAAAACCTTATCAAAACCTAAATGAAAGAGAAAAAAAAAGAAAAACTAAAACTAAAAGCAAATGAAAGTGAGCAAAAAATAAAACAGTCAATAAATATAAATAAAAATAAATGCAAGGAATCAGACTGGTTCTGAAGTCCTTACTGTATGTCCAGAGTCCCTTCAGCTCTGATCTCTAGCCCCTCCCCTCTGCTCTCATCGCAGGCAGATTGGGTTACTCATAGCTTGGGTCAGTTGCCACAGGCCTACTTTGGTAGGGGGAGTGAGTCAGATCTGGGTTTACTAAGCTTGCTGCCCGACATGTCCGCCATACAGATCTGAGTTGTCTGTGCCTGATTCAGCCTGGGGGAGGGGCTTCTGTCTCTCCCAGTTTGATGAGATTACCTTAGGCAACAAGTTGGAGGCTGTGCAGAGGTGGGCGGGGCAATGCAGCTCTCTACCTGTTCCTGGGTCAAAGAAAATGGCTGTGGTGGGCGGCTCCTCACCGGCATGGACTCCTCTCCAACTTTCGCTATCCTCCCTCTCCGCTGATCAGATCCAGGACTCCAGCTGATCTGTTATGACAGGTGAGGTGTCGACCAGGCGCCAGGAATTAGGAATCCGCTGGATTCAGCAGGCTTTTCTCAGGCATGTTCTGGAAGCAGCAGATGCTCCTGCGCGGGATCTTGCCGGCCACGCTCCAATCTCAGGGCGGTGGGGGTTTGCAGTCATCCTCCTCAGAGGAGGTACCCGGGTGCATGCACCTGAGTATTCCCTCAAATGGACTTTCACGCTCTCATCAGCACCCACCCACCCACCCACTCAGCGAGACTTTATTAACACTTGCCTCCATGGAGACTCTTACAGACAGACCTGTCAGTCGCCATCTTAAGCTCTGCCCCCAAGTCAGAATTTTCAAGGGTAATTTGATAAGGGAACTAAACTGATACTGATACCTAAGGATGACACATTTCACCACAGTGCTTTAGTTAGTGTAGAAGTGATGGAGATCATGTGATCGAGCTTTTCCCCAAGAGGAGCTCATAGTGGGTAGTCATTTTCCAAGACCCTGAATGTTTCTTCAAAACAAATATACTTAGCAACTGGAGGGCCTCTCAACTTAACAGAAATGTCTATCATATCTCATAGACAGACAGTTTAGTATTATCATATCTACCAACTCATAAAGACATTTGGCTACTTTATACAATGAAAGTGATAACTGGACTTGGATACAGATCTTCCTCTGAAAAAGCAGGTACCTTTCAGTCACATTTGGAATGGATATATAAGAATTCAGTCTTGGTATAGCCTAAGAAATACTCTTTTGATTTGTATAAATTAATGTATTTGCTGGGGAGGCTTAGACTTTATCCCAAGAAAAGAAATTGCTGGTATTTCTGGGATGAATATCCTTCTAAGCAAAAATTAAAAATTATTTGACTATCCAGAAGAAAACGTTGAGAAAAATGAAAGAGGAATTGTGAGAACTAGAGGCCCCATCTTTTCCATAGAACCCTTCTACTTTCATCTCTGCTTCCCTAGCTCCATCTTCTCTGCTGTATCTGCATCCCTCACATTGATTCCTGAAAAGGGGGAGGTAAAGACTTTTTAGAAAGTTTGTTCCCCACACTTAGATGTGAGATTCCCTACAAAGGGGCTGAGGGCAGAATTTCTTGAGCTTGAAATGAATTACACATTCTATTTGAGTACACAGGTTTGTGAGCCTGGTAGCCTAGTCCAGATCTGGCTTCCAGAAGTTTCTCTTCATCACACACTGTGCAGCTGGGAAAGTAGATGCAATAGAGTGCTGATTAGGGAATAACGGACAACTCGAATAAAAGAAAAGATGGTGCCCCCATGTGAAGGCAACAGGATGGAGAATAACTGCGCTATAGTCTTTTGAAAAAAGGTAAGTGACAAGGTGTGAAGCTGGGGAATGCCAACCGGAAAAAAGAAACCAAAGTGCCATATAATTTGCATGTTTCTTGCCTGTATGCTTGAAAATTCAACCCCTCCTATCTGGATACTCAGCAAAGTTGATGCCATTGAGGAGCTATCCAGGAGTACTTGCCTCCCCACCTCTCTCTCTTCTTTCCTTTCTCCTATTTCCTTAGTTGATGGGACACAATTCTTATTTGCTTTTTCTTGTGAAGTAATCTTGTATTTATGGCAAAGACACCTCAAGGGTTCTGGGGCTCTGCTCTCCTACTATTTTGTGTAATTATTTGCAAAAAGAAATAAACAATTTCCTGGAGATCTATAGCATTATGGAAAGAGCACTTCAGCTTTTGCACAGCAGACAAAACCCTGATGGAGGAATTGCATGGCAAATCTCCACATCTACTAGTTGAGGCCTAGAATCTGAAGAGGATTTTGAACAACAGAAATTGCCTAAAACCTCTTTCCTGGCTTTAACGATACTGCATTTTGAAAAACCCAACCTGCTTTATCTGATATTTCTGTTTATAATACATATTGATAATGTTTATTGATGGATCATGTACTTGGCATTAAAGAGAAACCATTTAAGTCCTCCTCTGTCATTGTGACTTATCAAACCTTGAAAGTTCATGTTTTGTCTGAAATTTATTCTGTACAAGCAGATAAGTTAATAGAATTTTCCTGATAAGTTTTTGATTATAGATTTACCACACACACACACACACACACACACACACACACACACACACTAATACTAAATGTATTTTTGGTGTTTGTCATGCAACAGAAAAAATAAATAAAAATAAAGGGTTTTCTATTTAAAATGAAAACTAAAATATCTCATAAAAAATTGGTAGTTGCTTTGTCAGTCTTTACAACTGTTTGCTCAGGTATTAGTAATTCATTGTAGAGCTCACACAGAGCAGAAAAAGGAAATTTCTAAAGGCAATAATTTTGCCAATAAAGCTGCAAAAGCAGTGGTTAAATCATAGTAGACTCTGACTGGGTGCAAAGGCTCATGCCTGTAATTCCAACACTTTGGGAGGCCTAGGTGGGAGGATTGCTTGAGCCCATGAGTTCTAGATGAGCTTAGACAAAATAGCAAGACCTCGTCTCCATTTAAAAAAACCAAAATTGCCAGGCATGGTGGCACGTGCCTGGAGTCCCAGTTACTCAGAAAGCTAAGGCGAGAAAATTGTCTGAGTCCAGGAGGTTGAGACTGCAGTGAGCTGTGATTGTGCCACTGCACTCCAGCCTGGGCGACACAGTAAGACTCTGACAAAAAACAAAAACAAAAACAGAAACAAAAGACAGACTTTAAATGTTGAAGCTCCCTTTTTGGTACTTTTGCTCGTGTTCAAATGTACACTTTTCAAAAGAAAATAGACAAATGGATCATTAAAGCACTTACACAAAGTTTGACAGGACTTGGAGGATTACCCAAAAGAAAAAAAATTCTATACCACAGTCCCTATTTTATTGGTTAGTGTTGTTATGCCATCAACAAAATCATCTGAATAAAACATTTTAAAGACATTAGACCCTTACTATGCCTATCAAAAACATAAAATGATTCAAAACATATGAAAGAGACTCCTCTGTATTGGCAGTTGTTTACTGGCTACTACCAAGGTCAACGTGCATAGTTTTCACTGACCATCTTTACCAGGGCCTTGGAGGATTTGGATTTCACAGGACAAATACTTGTAGAAGTGAAGCAATATTGTCTAGTTATGAGGTGCATAATGTATGATGGTCTGCAGTCTTCGCCTCTTCAAAAGCTGATACTCAGGATAAAGGTTCTTTGAATACAAATACAAGGGGGACTCAAAAACCCCCGGAATTATATTTTGGAGGGCAGGTCCCTTATAGTACAGTCTTCCCCTGATAGGCTAATGTTATAGGAGCCCATCAGCCTCAGTGTACCAGCTAGCATTGCTGTGACAGGCTGCATTCAACTTCAGTGAATTTTCTTTTGGAGATTCTTTCAATGTATTTGTTCATTTCATGATGGGTGATTTAGAGTGCACCTGCCCACGCTGTGCAGAGTGTTCAGCAGTTTTTGACCAAAAACAATATGACCCCCCTGCTCCACTCTTCCTATTTATGCTATTCATGCAATCTCACCAAAATAATTTTTCCCTCCCTCTGGACGAGAAAAATCCTCAAAAGGAAATGTTCTGCCGATGTGGAAGAGATTAAAAAAAAAAACCCGACAGAAACACTAAAAGGCATCAAAATCGACAAGTTCAAAAACTATATTGGATCAGAGAGTACTTTGAAGGTGACTGATGTTTAAGCAAGTAAAAATAAATCCACTTTTTAAATAAATAAATGTAGGGTTTTTTGGGAGATGCCCCCTTGTATTTTCCACTTTGGGAAATCAGAACATTTGAATCAGACAGAAAAAGTCATTTTATTTCTTCTGTCATCCAGGAATTATACACATATTTACAGGTTCCTACTCCTTTCCATTAGGCATTGCCAGCCAACAATTCATATTTCAGCACAATGTCAGCAGTTAATGTTTCGTTTAATAGATTTAGGACAATGTATCTTTCCTCTAGCGCCTTGCAGTTGAATTCTCACAGATGTGTATTTGTATGAATCCATGTTAATGTTTATGTTTGTGTGTATATATTATGTATAATTAAAATACAAGATACAGTTAAAATATTTTATAAACCTCTTAACTAAAGCTGAATCACCTATAAAGGCAGAAATAAATTTGGTTAAAAATTTAAAATAAGCCGGGCTCGGTGGCTCAGCCTGTAATCCCGTGCCTTTGGGAGGCTGAGGTGAGTGGATTGCCTGAGCCCGTGGGTTCGAGACCCGCCTGGGCAGCGAGATCTCATCTCTACAATAAATCAAAAAATCAGCCGGGCGTGGTAGCGCATGCCTGTAGTTCCAGCTACTCGGAAGGCTGAGGCGGAAGGATCGCCGGAGCCCAGCAGGTCGAGGCTGCGGTGGCTGGGAGCGGCCACTGCACTCCAGTCTGGGCGACAGAGTGAGACTCCAACTCAAAAAAAATAAAATAAAATAAAATAAAAATTTAAAATAGATAGTTAATAAATATTTAATCAATGAATGGACTTATGAATAATTATTAAAGTGTAATATTTTCCTATTTTTAGTGTGAGACTTGCACACTGGGGCTATGACTACAAACACAGTTCAAATTCAAAATGAGTAGCTTATTTCTTTAAAAGGACATTTTGAAGAAAAGTGCTTTAAGATATCAATTCAAAATTGAGTGGTATCCTCTTAAGATGATGGTGAATGGATTAGCTTGCTTTTAAACATATTGATATTTACAAATATTTCTTTCGCTATTTTTGTTGTTATTGTGTGCTCTCTCTCACTCTCTCTCTCAAGTGGTATAAAATCAGACAGAACACTTCCAAATTATGGAGTATTTTCAAATGTTAGCTGAGATTTGCAAGTTAGTTTGTGTTTACTGAGCTATGAACTATTTTATAGCATAGAACATTTTGCAAAAGTACTAATCACTTTGATGTCTATATTATTTTTCTGTGCCAATATTTTGGTATATATTATTTTTTGTTTTCCTGCTTCATGGTTTTCCTGTTCAAGAATATATGTTTTGTTCACTAAAATGAAGATCTGAAATAGAATAAAAATTGTCTTAATGCTTCCTGTCTTGTTTCTGTAGTTTGAAGTAGACAGAAACTGACTTTTTATACACACATTTAATAGTGAAAGCAAAGAGTTCCTTTGTCAAGTTGGGGTGAAAGAGGCTAGGGAAGCTCTTATTCTTATAAGATCTGGGCTTTTTATTTTCAGAGCCTTTTGAAATCTCAGACATAAGGATTGAGTTGTATGTACTGTACACATAGGAAAGAAAAAGAAAGGAAAAGTCATTGGTTTGGGGGCCATATAACAGCCAAAGTCAGAACTCATCTTAAGATAAGTTTGCAGGCTGGCCAAGGTCTGGACATTGTTGGTACTGTGGGAGGTTTAAAAGATCAACATGGTAGACTTGTGGGGATTAGCAGTAGCTGCTGCCCATGGAGTCCACCTGATCTCTGAGGGAGCCATCATCAGGTTTCAAAGCCTTGTCAATAAACACTCCACTTTGAATTCTCCAAAACAGGTTGTAAAGTTACTATTTGAGGAAGCCCCTCCAAGTTCTATGCTTTGTATACTTTATTCACCAATCTGACCATAGGGAAGAAAATTTTTAACAGAAAATAATATTTAAAAGGTATTGATTTAAGAGAAGAATCTCCATATTTAAACACCTACTTATTGTCCAGCCCCAAACAATTTAATAAAGAAAGAAGAGGGAAGGAAGGGAGAGAGGAAGGGAAGAAGAGAAGCAGGGAGGAAGAGACTCAAGCTAAGGCACAGCATCATAAAATATGCAAACATCTCAAATAAAGAAAACTATTCCAAACTATTTCAGAAGGATGTAAAATAAACAAAATGAACATCTGAAAAATGATGACATAATGCCTTATAAATACTAAGGAAAAATGATCTTCAAACTAAAATGTTCTACTCAATCAAATGATTTTAAAATTAAGAGCAGCATAACAATATATACAAGACATAGGAGGATTAAATATATTTATATCCTAGTCACTCTTCTTTAGAAAGATACTGGGGGCTGTCTGCCAGCAAAAAAGAAGGAGGAAACTAACAAAAGAAGATAAAATTGAAAACAGGAAGATGAAGGTTAAACCCAGTAAAATAAAAAGAGAAATCCTAGATAATTTTATGTTACAATTCTAAGTAAAAATAAAAGCAGTTATTAACAACAAAAATGTCAACTGTTGAAAAAAAGAAAATAAAATTGTAGTACACTAACTGGTTATGTGATTTCTACTAAATCTGAGCAACTGTAGCACACACTCATTCATACACACCCCATATACCACATTCCCCACCATACATACATACACTGGAAAGATACTATAAGGAATGTGGGATCCATATAAATTAAATATGTATTAATAAAAATGACATCAACACAATTTCTAAAATTGATTAAAAATTGCATAAAAGTATATTATTTAAGTAGAGATAAATACACACACACACAAAAAAACCATATAAAAGTTAAACTGCTTTTCTGCCTGACAGCATTTTTGCACCCATTTTGTTTGAATTTTTTATCTCTTGTAGTTTTGCCTTGGCTTCATTTTCAGACCCATGTCAACTGGTTAATGAAGCTTAAGTTTGTGACCCCCAGATTTGTAACCTGTGGAAAGGAGGTTATTCTTTCTAAGTTTGACCAAAAGTCCTGAAGTTATTTCACATTGACTTGAATTGGGTCTAATGCTACAAATTTCCAAAGCAGATGTGGTCTGGGTCATGAGATGGTGCTGGCTGGGCTCTTTTACTCCCCCTTAAGCTGCATGACAGCAAAATGGGAAGAAAACATAAGTAATTTTATAGGATTCTTTATGGGTTTGAGCAGCAAGAAAAATAACAATATGTTGGGAGCCGCCCATAGCGGTCTGCCTTCTGACGTGGTCAAGGAGACTGACGACCCCAGACTGCACGGCAAATCCGGGAAGGCGACGGCTCTGCTTCTCCTGCTCTGCTTAGTCATGTTGCCATTGGGAATTCTAGAGGCTGGGTAACCACAGCTTACTAATCAACCACAGGAAAAAAGATTTCAGGAGAAAGGGACATAGGAGAATAATAATAAGTTACTAATTACTAAAAATCACAGAAGTCCCTGTGCTGCCACCATGCAACTTTACCAGACTGAAACATACCCCCTTTTAAAGGAACCCTAAATAAAATGGTACAATATTGCTCCAAATGGCATTACAGGGGTCCTGGAGTCTGGCCTGCTAATGCAAGAATAGGAGGCCACTTCCCCTGCCAGGGAGTCGTAAATAACAACTTTAAATATGTGTTCCATAAAGGAAAACTAGAATTATTTGTTCCTACAGATTGGAGGCGAGTCAGAGAGATGTGGGATTGCTGTCAGTGGCCTAACAATTGTAAATTGTTGTGCCAGCTTTACTGGCAGGACCCTAAGAAATATCAGTGTTCTGGAAAATGGTTTAGGCGCAAATATACCGGAGAATGGCGTTGGCGCGAATATAAAGATATATATAACTAGGTTTAAAAGTTTATAAGTAACCATAGAACAATAAGGTTTTGTTTTTGCTTTACTTGTTTTTACCTTTGCTTTATAATCTCATGGAAAGCTATATTTTATTTTAAGAAGTTAAGAAAAATACCCAGAAGGGTACAAACTAAATTTCCTAACTTGACCTTAGATCATGGGAAACTTGAATGATGTTTTGGAAAGATGTAAAATTTCTATGTGTGTGTCACTCAAAAGCTTAGGCAACAAAAGATATATATACGGTAGCATAGTCAATAAATGTGAGCAGTCCCACGTAAACACCGGGTCTGTGTCCATTCATTCACCGACGCCGCTCATCCTTCGGGAAACCCTGAACCTGCTGGAGCTGGACTCCAGCAATCATATATTATTATGAACCAATTATTCGATTACCCTTTAGAAATGTAATGAGCCATTTCTAACATTAACTTGAAATGTCACTTGAGCACAAAGAATAAATTTCTGTGTATTGGGCCTTCTTTTTTCCAAGCTCAAGAAAGCTGTTTCCCTTGGTGGGAATATTCTTGATTCTGTTGGACACTACAACAATGATTGGAGTTTGTTTGCATTGTTTAAATTCTAAATATCAACAATGTAGCGTTATACAGTAATGGGTAATGAGTACTGTCAATGTTCTGCCCATAGTCCTCAGCAATCAAATGTTGTCTTTCGAATGCCATGTAAAATCATGTTTCTTTCATGGCTATGGCTTCTACTAAGTCTCTGTCTTGCTGCCTACAGAATCATTCTCAGCTCATGTGTAAAGCAAACAAAAGGTTCCAGGGAGCTAATCCTGGGAGTATCCTTCATACTTCAAAGATGGAAGTTAGTGAATAAATACCTCTAAATTGGTGATGACTCAGCCAGATTATATTCATTTTCTCAGGAGTTCTCAATGGAGTAGAGTCACAATAGAAATTGCTCTTTAACCACACATATTGACTTCCTTCCCAGCTCCTGCCTTCCCATGATCTCACTAGTGCTTCCAGGAGTCCCTTCTCAAATCAACTACATGTACACAAATACGTATCCTCTTCTGTGAGAATAAACCTAAAATAATGAGCTTATGCTTATATAATCAAGATTGCACTACACAATTTTTTGCCCTAATTTTGAAGTGTTGTATAATCCATGGTACCTGAAACTCAAACTTCAGTGTTCAAGTTTTATATTACAGTTACTCACCCGGGCATGAATATATAGGTCAATGACTTCTCTTCACCATGCATATTCTGCAGATCTGCAAAAATTATAGACATGGATTGACCAATATGGTGTCATTTTTAAAAATTTATTTTTCCTTTGGAAGACTGTCGAAAATATATACATAATTTGGAAGTTGATAAAGCAGCTTATAGTTCTAGGCTTTATAATATCAGATGCAGGAGATACAAATGCCAACTGTCACATACATTCATAAGGAGTTGCATCCTAATACCATTTTCTTGGTAGTTGCAGTCTGTGTATGGGGTGTGTGTGTGTGTGTGTGTGTGTGTGTGTGTGTGTGTGTGTGTGTGAATCTATTCTTTAATTGTTCCTCTCAGACCCACTGTTTTAACTATTGAAATTTGTAAATATATTTTAATACATGGTATGCAAGTATTCTTCCTTTTCAAAATTTTTGGCTATTCTCAAACTGATTACTCCATATAATTCTGAATATTAATTTATTAAGTTAAAAATAACAAAATTAGACCTAAAAATATTCTCATTGAACTATGTTAATCTTTCAGAATAAATATGGAATGACACAATTTTTTACACTTTTAAATATCCTCTCCATCCACATGCTATAATGTTGATGTGCTCCTTAATTATATTCTTTGTAGAGGTCTTGTAGATGTTCTGTCTTAAAAGGTATTTTAGATTTTGTTACTATTATAAATAGAAAGTACTTTACCATTACATTTTTAATGCCTTATCAAATAATTTTTTTTTTGAGTTCAAGTGTCACTCTTGTCACCCAGGCTGGAGTGCAGTGACACGGTCAGGGCCACTGCAGCCTCAGCCTGCTGGGCTCAGGCAATCCTTCTGCCTCCCCCTTCCAAGTTACTTGAACTACAGATGCACACCACCACATCTAGCTGGTTTTTGTGATTTATTGTAGAGACAAGGTCTCACCAAGTTGCCCAGGCTGGTCTCGAACCCCTGGGCCTAGATAATCCTCTCACCTCGGGATCCCAAGTGCTGGGATTACAGGCTGAGCCACCACATCCAGTCAAATAACTTTCTTCAAGTTAATATCCTCTCTCAAACCTCAGAATTATTTAATAATATTATTTATATTTTAATACATATTAGTAAGATTACCTCTGGGAAAGGATGTAACCTACTGATGCACAACAAACTCTGCTGATCACTTATCTCCATGCTCAGTTTTTTTTGGTGCAAAAAACACTTGGTATCTAGATTTGATATTACACAAGAACCAAAAATCATGTTAACAATGTGACTGAAAATACTATGTTTCTTACAGTCTTGTGGGAGAGGAATTTTTGCAAAGGCTTGTCTAGTTCTTTAATGACTCATTACACCTTAGCAAAGTAAATAATAGCTACCTTTTATAACGAGCAAAGGTCGCTACTTCATTTATCTTCATATTGTTTCTAAAAAGGAAGAATTAAATTGTGTAATTTCCAATCAGGACAATGAAGAACAGAAAGAAGTTTGTTTTCCTTCTTCGTAGAAATTCAGATACCATGTTTCCTTGCCAAAAGCTCTACTGAGCAAAGTTTCAGTAATCAAAACACAAGTTATCTACCTAGATAACTAAATTGGACAATAGAGCTGTCCATTTCGCTCTTGTTTTTGGTATTGCACACAACTGAATCATTGAATGAATTTGTAGCTTATTCTTTCTTTTCATTGTTTTTCATCTGCCATTTGTCATTTGGTTTGCTTCAAAACTACTATTCTATTTTTTATTAAAGTTTGCATTTATAAGTCTGTCCACATCTTTGTTTAAAACTTCTAGTGATTCATTTATTTTCCTTTAAACTTAAGAATAATCTACACTCTCCATAATCAAAAGAAAAGAATTGTACAAAGAAACCTGAATGAAATGTGGATAGTAAGTAGAAGGTAATTTTGCTTCCATGGATTAATAAAGAACATGTGATTTTGAATTTATTGTTTGTATCCTCCTGTCCTTTCTCTCCCTCCCTCCCTCCTTTCCTTCTTTTCTTTCCCCTCCCTCTCTCCCTCCCTTCCTTTCCTCCCACCCCTCCCTCTTTCTTTCCTTCCTTCCTCCCTTCCTCTCTTCCTTCCTTCCCTACTTCCTTCCTTTCTTTTTATTTATTTCTTTCTCCTTCCTTCCTTCCTTTTTCTTTCCTCTCTCTCGCTTTCTTCCTTTCTTTCTTGCTTTCCTCTTCCTCTCTGTTCTTATCTCTCTTTTTCCCTTTCTTTCTCCCACCTTCTCTAGTTCCTTTCTCTCATTCATTTTACCTTCTTCCTTTTTTGAAATTACGAAAGATATTCGCTTAAATTACCTGAATTTGCTGTATCCATGAATTAGACACAGAATAGAAGTGGGAAAGTAAAACCTTAAAATTAGAGTTGTATTCCAGGGGGAATCCAAATTTTCAGACACTATTTTAAGGCTTAATGAGTACTACATCTTGAGTTTTTATGTCATCAAGCTGTAGATGATAATATCTGTACTATGAAGCTTATCTCACATAATTTTGAAGATCAGATTAAATAAGAATTAAAAACACTTAGAAAGTGCATCATTATGAAAAACACGAGGAATCATTTTAAGTAGTATTCTAAAGGTTTAGAGGGAAAGGGAAAGTTGAAAAATTTAACACAGACTGAATCTGAGCTAACCCACATTCTGTAAGAAACTCAAACTTGGGCATTAAATGACCTTCAAATCTTGCATCTATTCATTGTAAAGTAAGGAAGGCATGTGAGAAAATATAGAAAGAGTAGATTTAAAAGACTTGTGAATTATTGCATGGTTAATACATGAGAACTGAAATCCAAACTCATGTTTTCTTACAGTGCCTTTTCCGTTAATGTATGTTCTTTGCTCTACTGGTTCATGATGGTTTTGTAAAGGAAATAAAGTTTAACATTTTTGGTAATTCCTCTTGAAACCCATTTTTCTCTATTTTCTAATAGGAAGGTGTTTATATTAAACAATCTAAACCATGACTACTGGGAGCACTTGCTCTTCCTCTTCAAATCACTGAGGAATTAACTTGTCATGCAAGAAGAGAAATGCTGAAATTTCATTTTCAATTGTAGCACCTTTTGTGTGTATGCATAGTTCTGATGATTACAGAAAAAAATTCCTGAGGCTTTTCATTCCAGTTGAGAATTCCTCCCTATGAGCATTGTAGCAGCAACCAAGCATAAATAAGCATGTACCTTTCAATGCTCTTATTGGCAAGTCCACTGAAGAAAGAATGGTGAACAATATGTGTGAAACGTTTGGTGCCTAGGTTTTTTTTTTACTGTGAGCTAGAATTTGCCCATAAAAAAACAAATGTCAGCTGCTGCCATATCAGGATGTTTTGATTCTATAATAAACAATAAGAGAGAATCATGATTAGAGCAGTAGGTGACCAAGGGTTTAACACGGTAAGGGCAGACCACCTCAGGGTTAATGCTGTTCTGTCTTTAAACTGTTAGAAGGAGTTTGCTGATAGAAAAGACAGCTTCCAAGAGACGAAATTCAGTGAGGGCTGTATTTCAGAGCACTATCCTTGACTCATGAATTTGCATAATTCATTACTCTGGGATAACCACCTGGAATAGTTATCCAGATATGACCAAATAAGTCAGAAGTTCTTAGCAGCAGTGACATAATTTCAGCAACTCGTGTGGCTACTTTTAGGATTGTTTAGGATACAAATTTCAGCAATGTTTTACCTTGTTCCTTGAAATGAAAGGCTCATTGAACCATTTTATTATTTTCCATGGGTATAAATATCATGGAATATAAAAGTGTGAATTTTTATGAGATGCTTTACTGTGAGGAAGGTCACATTTCTAAATGAAATTAAATGATTTAAGTGTCATGTAGATGAGCTGAAAATAAAATCTCAATTATTTTATGTTCCTTCTTCCTCTCTCTTGATATCTAGAACCCTGCATCAAATATAGCCTGCACCATTTCAGATGCGTAAAGCCACTGACATATCAACCTGTCCTGTATGAACTTTAACTAGTTTCATGCAGGTTCAACTTGAGAACCCTTGACTACAGGCCTAGGCCTTGTGCCTATTGCCTGTTCTTTTTACTCCTGGGCTTCTCAGGTCACACATGTTCTAAATATAGACTTGCACTATTTCTCCTATTCAAGTACTGATCAGGCATGACCCTGCTTAGCTTCTGAAATCTTATGAGATAGGATGTGTTCAGGGTAATATGGCTGTAAATGATTCACACTATTTCTGCAAGAGTCACTATCCTATTGCCCTGGAGCTTATAGAAGTTTAATCCATTGACATAGTAGCATGAACATCACTATCTCTAACCAGAAGATATATTCTATGGTTAAAAAAAAAAAAAAGAAAGAAAGAAAAGGTGATACAATGGATGCATTACCATAGGATTAATGACCTTTTCATATATCCCAACTCCCAGATTCAGCTGGTCTAATTGCCTGTTGAAAGTTTAGCTAAGGTGACAGCCTAAAGTCAACACCCTGAAGATTCCAATGCTATTCTTCAGGATTTAAAATATGTGATGAAACAATAGCTGATATATGACTCTCTATTTCCATCTCTAGAATACATGCTCTTGAAACCAGGGAAATGGTATTGGTCCTTCTCACCATCACTCTCAGTTACTTACTTGAATATATTCTATCCTTACCCATGGTTCTAAGTATAGTGGATTTTAAGGTTCAGTTTTTCAAGATGGAAGTTTCTTTTTCAAGAGATTGTAATAAAGTTCCACTGAATTTGAAGTCATGACTACCACCTGGTTGTAAAGAAGCTCTTAACACTGATAATCCACCAAACAAAGAAAAAAAGTTTCTACATTGAGAAGAATCATTGAACTCTGATTTTAAACAGGTACCAAGATTGATGATAAACAGTAGAACCATAAAAAACACATCCAAATCCAGAGAATTCAATGGCCAATGCATAATAAAGGAATAACAGCTTGACAAGAAGAACATAAGTATCCAGACCCCTTGGTGATACAGTAAGCAATGGAGTCTGTCTAAGGGTGTAGGCAAATGAAAATGGAAAATGGAGAACAGAGGTTAATATCTTCACACACAAATGCAGCAATGGAGATTTGTTTCCATGATTCTTTTATTTTAAGTATTTTCAGAGACCAAAGTGGAGCTTTCCCTTTGTGGGAACTCTGTGATGAAGTAGCCTTAATAAGGGAATATGAGTAACAGAGGAGTTGATAAGGAACCTCCTCTGTGCTTTATCTAAGATATTCTTGGCTTAATTTCTTATTTCAGCCACTGCTGATATAACCAGCTCTCTAGCCCATGTCATCAGCGTCTTGCACTTCCTGGCTTGGATTTACTGTGGAGACATCAAGAGAGACACTGAGAACAGCTCTTGTGTTTCCTAAATTGGTTACTTTTATGCCCTGTGTGGACTACCTTTGACCAATGATGTATAATCCTCTGCTTTGTTTCTCTGTGTGTCAGTCCTGAGATGCATTTCATGTTACTCTTCAGGTGATCTTGTTACAATGAACCAGCAGTCACTGACCAACTTCCTTATGTGTGTTAGTATTGACTCTTCCTCCTTTGTGTATTACGTCTCTTCACATTTTCTCCCTGGATGGGCTTACACAATAACATTCATAAATGTAAGCCTTTTTCAAATTCTGCTTTCTAGAGAATGCTGTCTCCCACAGAGCCCAGGACATACTCAATGTGAGTATTTTTGACAAAGTGCTCATTCTTAAGTCCATGAAAACCAGTACTGAACTGCTCACTGCCTGGATCTATTAGGTATATTGGGGTTTAGGTTGTTCTACTTCTCCAAGTGTCCACTCTCTTCACACATGAGTCTAGAAACTAGTATGTTCACTATAAAGTTTAGGGTGTTTATTGATGAGGCTCCAGAAATCACAGTTTCTTCTTCAACTGTCAGACCAATGTCCTATGTGGCAATAGGATATGATCACTCATTGCATGTGTACCCTTGAAGAGAATCCAGCCTTCCCTGAGATCTGCCACTTGTTCTCTTTCTACCCTTAGCAACACTCAAGAACAACTTAGCACAATTGTTGTGAGCATAGATTTTAAAAATTTAAGAACTCTGCAATCTCTCGTGGGGGTATAAAAGTCAAATTTTCCAAGATGTAAAGGTTTGACTACACTTCTTTCCTAAAGGCTAAGAAAACAAGACAGTTTATATCTCATCTTGTTGTTCCATAGCGGTTTTTGGGAAAAAATGTTTATTTATTTTTGGTGATGAAAGAAAAACACTGGCTTGAAAACTTTCAGTATGATATTGCTTTTCATATCTATTTCTTACTAAGTGCATGTGTTTGAGCAGGTCGTGGGCCTTAATTTTTTCACATCTATCATGAGAATAAGAATATATACAATACATGATTGATATGAAGATAACAAGCAATAATATTTGTCATAATAATTTAATGACAATTCTTAAAAATTTGAGATTTTCCTTATCAGGGTTATTGATGTTGATATAGTGTTACTATATCCAAATCACTTTTTTCCAGTTTAGTAATACTGTTTATTAATTCAAATGCATTTATAGCCGGGTGTGGTAGCACGCGCCTGTAGTTCCAGCTACTTAGAAGGCTGAGGCAGAAGGATCGCCAGAGCCCAGCAGGTCGAGGTTGTGGTGGCTGGGAGCGGCCACTGCACTCCAGTCTGGGCGACAGAGTGAGACTCCAACTCAAAAACAAAAAACAAAACAAAACAAACAAAAAATGCATTTGGAAATAAGATAATTACACAGAATGTATCTCTGATTCATTAAAAATGACTAAAAATGTACATTTTTATCTCATTGGAGAAGGGTCAAACTACATGAATATAGAAGAAGGTGATGGTGAAAAAGTTAAGGGTGCTTTTTCCTATGCTTTGTGAAGATCATATAGATATTAGGATGCATTACGTTGCACAGCATTGGAGTATAGTTCTATATTGCTAAATAAAAGAAAAATACATATGCATACAAATAAAAAATATGTAGTATTGTTCTCCATACTAAAACATGATTAACTAGTTGAACTTTATATAAATTCTTGGCCTTACTCATCTATAAAATAGGAGTAAAAAGCAAACCTCAGAAGGACTTATGATGACTTATCCTAAATAATTTCTCACACTCTAAAATGTATTACATGCTTAAAAAATGAAGAAAATTTTAATTAAATGTTTTACTATAAAGTGCTAAGAAAATATGCCTTTAATGTATCTTTCATGGTCAAATGTATTTAAATGAGATTGTTAAGAAAATGCACCATTTAAAATAAATTTAAAATCAAATTTTTTTTACATCCACATTTATTTCTCGAACACACTTTAATTGCACTTGATCAGTTCATAGTATGCAACAACAACATCAGTAAAAAGAGATTCATCTCATTACTACTGACTGCTGACCAGTCTCAATACTTGACTGCAAGTTTTCATTCTCATTTTCTTTAATAGCTGTAAGAGCAATCCAAATGTTCTTGGATGAGAATGAAGTGGACTACACTTTTGAACTCTAAGAATGTGTCTAGAATTCCAGATGATTTGTAGATTGCAGCTACAAAGCTTTAAAGGCAACATTCTGTACCAATTAGGAGAGAAGAATATGTCTTTTTTAATCATCTAAACCATTAAAATGGGCTCTTATTTACCATATTAAAACTACTGCAAAGAATAAAAGAAACAGATTATCTTAAAGCATGTAGTACCATTATTTGAATGCCATCACTCAACATAATCTAACTAAGAGATTATGTATTTCCTCTGATGATTTAAGAAAAGGCAAAGGCTTACATCAACCCCAGAAGAAATGCCTGTTGCATCAGTATCATGGCAATAAAGGGAGAATTTTTTTCTCTAAATAAGTACATATTGCATCTGAGTTGTTTAGAAACAAAACTGTCAAAAATAATTTTAAAAGAAAAAGTTAACATTGTTTCAAATGTTAATACATTTATCTCTTTTTGCTATTTTTCACTTTTTAAAAAGTTTTTACTTTGAAATTTCATCAAGCCTACAGAAAATACTCAAGAATAATGCAGATAGCTCTCATAGACCCTTAATCTAGATTCACAACTTGTGATTATTTTGCCACACTTGCATTCTCATTGTGTATCCTGCACGCGTGTGCATACACACACACGCACACACACACACACACACACACACACACGTATACAGAATTACTATTTTTAAAAAAGCCACCTGAGAACATATAGCCACAATTGAAGGTTTATAAAAAAAAACAAAAACAAAAACAAAAAACCTTTCTCTTCTGTGGATGAGAATTTGGTTTTTGGCTAACCCTCTTGCATTTTTCCTCTGATTAATGTGATAAATGCTGGAATATCAACTATGTTACTGGTTGCTTTAGTTAGTCTGTTTTGTGCTATTATAGCAGAGCAAGTAAGGCTGTGTAATTTATGATTAGCAGAAATTTATTGGTTCACATTTCTGGAGACTGTGAAGTCCAAGATTGAGGACCCGGCATCTGATGAGAACCATCTTCCCATGTGCCATTACATGGTGAAAGGGAGAAGGGCAAATAAGCAAAAAGGCACTGAACTTGCTGTTTTATAACTGCATTGTTTCCCAAAGGCCCCACCTCTAACAATGCCACAAGGACAACCAAATTTCAACATTTTGGGAGGTGATAAAATTCCAAACCATAGGCAACATTGACCTTTAATTTATATACTGCTTATATACTTGATAGGAAGCCAGGTTGGGGACTTCTCTATTAACCTTTGTAACTAGCATGTTCTTTACAGGGTCCCTGAAGACACTGCTTTCACAATTATTATAAGAGATATTGGTCTGTGGAGCATAAGATGTTTAAGTCAGATCATCTTCTGTGCCATTCTAATTTGGATCATGCCTTTAAAATATTGGACTACAGCAAAAACTTCTGGAGAAGAGCAATTACTGACACTTCCAGCAAGCTGTGATTCCTGCCTTGTTGCTCTTGATCTGAGTGGCTTCAAGTGTGGGATCTTGTCAATCTGAATATCTAGTTGAGTCTTAGAAACCCTCAGGTGGGACTGCAGTTGCATATATCATGCACTTCAATCCTTAACTTTTTTCAGTGTATATTTCCTAAAATCAAGGACATTATCTTGCCTAGTGACAATATATTTAAATAAAATAAAATGAAATTATAAATTTAAATTTATATTAATTTGGTAATTTAAACTGCATTTTCTTTAACCATTATTTCATTGATGGACACTTACATTGATTGCATGTTTTGGCTATTGTGAATAGTGCTGCAATAAACATATGAGTGCAAGTATTCCTTTGATATTTTGAATTTCCCTTACTTTGAAAAAATACCCAGTAAAGAGATTGCTGGATCATATGGTAATTCTATTTTTAGTTTTTTGGGAAACTTTCATACTGTTTTCCATACTAGCTGTACATGGTATATATACACAATGGAATACTATTCAGCCATAAAAATAATAAATAAATAAAATCTTGTCATTTTAAGCACATGGATGGAACTGGAGGGCATTAAATGTTATGTTAAATGAAATAACTCAAATTATGTTAGGTATAATAAGTCAGACATAGAAAGACAAATATTGCATGTTCTCACTCATATGTGGAAGTAACAAAATGTGAACTCAGGTATTTCCAGCAAGATGGCAATGGGACAGGTCAGACTACGAGAATCTCTACAAAATGAGTGTCCATAAAGACTCTCTGTGTGAGTGAGTGTCAGTGGGTGAGTGAAAGTCTGTCCAAGGGGAGACTCAGGTTCACGCACCCGAAGCTCTCCTCCAGAGGTGACTACAACCCTCCAAAGCCCTGAGATTGGAGCTGTGGTGCACAGGATCAACTGCTTTTCTAGGGATTCCTGAAAAGAGCCTGCTGAATACAGCTAATTCTCATTGTCTGGCACCTGGCCCACACCATCACCTGTGACAACAAAGCTGCTGGAGCCCTGAAGCCCTGATTGTATCTGTGAAGAGAGAAAATCAGAAAGAGCTGGAGAGGAGCCCCAGTACCAGTGAGAAAATGCCCACAAGAGTCATTTTCTTTATCCCTCCCTGCACCAGGGGGAGGCTTGCATTGCCCCACCCAGCTCCACCCAGCCTCCAACTTGGAACCTACAGGTAATCTCATCAAACTCAGAGACAGAAGAGCCTCCCCACACTGAAAAGGCAATCTGAGTGGAAGACTTGATCAGGCAGCAAGCCGCGTGAGTCCATATCTGATCCACCCTCCTCCCACAGTAGTCTTGGAGCATCTGATCCTTGCTGACAGCAACCCTATCAGCCTGTTCTGAGAACAGAGGGGAGAGGTTGGAGATCAGAGCAGGAGGTTGAACTTACAGGAACCACCTCAGAGTGAGTTTTGTTTTTGTTTGTTTGTTTTGCTCATTTTTGTTTGTTTTAGTTTTCTTTTTTCTCTCTTTCTGTTTTGATTGTTTTCTTCCTTCCTTCCTTCCTTCCTTCCTTCCTTCCTTCCTTCCTTCCTTTCTTCCTTCCTTCCTTCCTTCCTTTCTTTCTTTCCTTCTTTCTTTCTTGTTGAGTTGGAGTCTCACTCTGTCGCCCACACTGGACCTGCTGGGCTCTGGTGATCCTTCTGCTTCAGCCTTCCAAGTAGCCAGAATTACAGGCATGCGCGAGCATGCCCAGCTGATTTTTTGATTTATTGTAGAGATGAGGTCTCGCCAAGTTGCCCAGGTGGGCCTTGAACCCATGGGTTCAGGCAATCCACTCACCTCAGTCTTCCAAAGCATGGGATTACAGACTGAGCCACCAAGCCCGGCTTGTTGATTATGTTTTCATACTTGTTTTGTTTCTGTTATTTTATTGTTGTTTTTCAGACTTCCTGTTTGTGTATGGGTATTTTTGGAGGGAGAGTACATCAATGGGGGTTATGTCTGTTTATGTGTTTGTATGATTGCTTGTATGTTTTAGTTTCTTTTAATCTTTTCTGTCTTTCTGTTCCTTTTCATTTGTTAGATGGCACATCTATCTGTTTTCTCTCTTATTCTTCTCTTTCTCCACCTTCCTCTCATCTCCCTCCTTCCTTTTTCCATTCTTTTCCTTTTTCTTAACTCATTTTGCTTTCAGGGAGCAAACCTATGCCCCCACTACATGGATAGATTATAAGGCAGTTGAAAGTGTGTTCCAGGGGACCCACACACCTGTTAGTGGATACTGGGATCTGCAGATAGTTTCTGAAGCACTGCTTCCCCCTCAATTAAATCTCAAAACTGCAAAAAGTACAACCTCCAACCCACAGTCCAGCTTCAGAATTGAGCAAAAGGAAGAGAATCCACAGAAGGAAGAATAGGAGATTGAGCAAACAGAAGTAAAAGCTACCCCCGATCCCTGAACAACAGAATTAAAGAAGAGGTTAAAAACAAACAACAACAACAACAACAACAACAACAAAAAAGGAGGAGGGAGGAAAATCTACACAAATGAAGAAAAATCAAAAGAAGAATATGGATCTCACACAGCATATTCTGAAGTTCAGACACTTTGGAATGCAAACAATGAAGGGCCCCCAGAATGACTGATCTCAAACCACAAACCAAGATATCAAGACATTAACAGAATAAATAAAGGAGTTGATAATTGAGATAACAGTTAGTTGTTAGAAAAGAAGCTTAAAAAGACAGAACAAAACCTCTAAGAGATGACCAATGATCTAAAGAGGCTGAACCTAACATTAATTGGAATCCCTGAGGCAAAGAGACAGAGACCACTCTGGAACAAATATTCCATGAAATTATCCAAGAAAACTTCCCTCATCTCATCAGTGATGCGGACATTGAAACATGAGATTCAGAGAACCCCTGCAAGATAACAAATGAGAAGACAAATAATTCACTTACACAATGTAGATATAAAACAAAAAAACCTAAAGGCAGGAAAAGATAAAGGTCAGACTACCTACCAGGGAAGACCAATTAGAATAGCAGCAGATTTATCTACAGAAACACTTCAAACTAGGAGAGCTTGGAGCTCAATCTTCAAAATTCTCAGAGATAAACAATTTCAACCAAGAATTACCTACCCAACTAAGCTAAGCTTCATCAGTGATGGGGAATTAAAATCTTTCCCAGACATTCATTCCCTAAGATCTTATGCTGCCTCCAGACCAGCTCTACAAGAAACACTTTAAAAAGTATTAAATACAGAAGAAAGGAAAAACAGAACAACAATATCCTTCACAAGAATGCAGGAAAAAGATTGAAAACACACACGAATCAACCAAAAAATTGTTTAAAAAGACAATAAACAAACAGCAGCAACAACAGCAACAAAGTCTATAAGAAACTTATTATGGGAAAAACTCACATTTCAACAATTAGTTTGAATGTGAATAGACTAAATGCACCACTGATAAGACATGGAATGGCAAAATGGATAAAACATCATGAAGCAATAATATACTGTCTCCAAGAGACACAACTCACCAGAAAGGAAACTCACAGACTCAAAGTAAGAGGATGGGGAGAAAAATTTCAGGTGAATAGAACACAAAAGAAAGCAGGAGTCATGATGTTAATAACAGACAAAATACCCTTTAAGCTATCAAAAATGAAAAAAGATAAAAAGGTCACTACATAATGATAAAAGGTTCAATCCATCAACAAGAAATATCCATCTTAAACATATATGCACCCAACATAGGAGCACCAACTTTCATAAAGCAGCTTCTAGGTAAACTTAAGAAAGATATTGACTCCAACACTATCATAGCTGGGGACTTAAATACCCCACTAACATCCCTAGACAGATCATCAAGAAAAAAAGAAAATCAACAAAAGATCTGGAACCTCAATGTGACACTTGACCAAAAATACTTCACTGATACCTACAGAACACTCCCTGCAACAACCACAGAATATACATTACTAATCACCACATGGAAAGTACTTTAAGATCGACCACATCCTTGGCCATAAATCAAACATAAGCAAATTTTATAAGATTGAAATCCTGCCATGCACCTTCTCAGACCACAGTGGAATAAAAATAAATATCAACACCAACAAAGATCCCCCAAAACCCACAAAGACATGGACACGAAACAGAATGATGCTAAGCAAATCCTGGGTCAACATGGATATCAAAACAGAGATTAAAAGATACCTGGAAACAAATGAAAATAAAAAACATCTTACCAAAACCTCTGGGATGTAATGAAAACAATATTAACAGGAGAATTCATATTTTTATAAACACACCTGAAGAAAATGGAAAGATCACAAGTTAACAGCCTAAAAAATCACCTAGGGAAACTGGAAAAGCAAGACCACCAAAATCCTAACTTCATCAGAAGAATCCAGATCACCAAAATAAAAGCCCAAATTCAGGACACAGAAGACAAAAAGATACTACAAAAAAAAAAAAAAAAAAAAAAAAAAATCAATGAAGCAAAAAGTTTGTTCTTTGAAAGAATAAAAAAGATTGATGGTACCCTAGCTAGACTGGTCAAGATAAACAGAGAAAAAGCCCAAATAAACACAATCAGAAATGCAAAAGATGAAGTCACAACTGACTAAAGAAATAGAAAAGATTATCAGAGACTACTATGTACACTTATATAGAAACAAATTTGAAAACCTAGGGGAAATGGAGGACTTTCTGACATCACACAACTTCCCCAGGTTGAAACAAGAAATTGAGATGCTGAATAGACCAATAACAACCCAGGAAATTGACTATGTCATAAGAAAACTACCTACAAAAAAAAAGTGCTGGAGCAGATGGCTTTCCAGCAGAATTCTATAAAACATATAAGGAGAAACATACTGATCCTATTGAAAGTATTTCAGGCAATCAAGAAGATGAAACTTTCCCCAAATCTTTTAAAACAAAGTAAACATCACTTTGATACCCAAACCAGGTAAAAATCCAACAAAGAAAGAAAACTACAGGTCAATATCCTTGATGAACATAGATGCTAAAATTCTCAACAAATCCTAGCAACCCAGATTCAACAAAACATCTCAAAAATCATCCACCATGACCAAGTATGTTTCATCTCCAGGATGCAGGGCTGGTTCAACTTTCGTAGACCATAAACGTAATTAAATACATCAACAGGTGTAAAAACAGAAACCACGTGTTTATATCATTAGCTGCAGAAAAAACTGTTGATAAAATCCAGCACCACTTTTTAATAAAAACCCTCGGGTATCTAGGCATAGATGGAACAAACCTCAAAATAGTAAGAGCCACCTATAAGAAATCCACAGCCAGCTTACTGCTAAACAGACAGAAATTGGAACCATTTCTCCTAAAAACTGAAACAAGATATGGATGCCCACTCTCACGCATCCTTTTCAACATAGTCCTAGCTAGAGCAATCCGACAAGAGAAGGAGATTGAGGTTTCTAAATAGGAAAAGAGGAAATCAAGTTTTCTCTCTTTGTAGACAACATGATTCTATACCTTGAAAATCCAAGAGAATCTGTCAAAAACCGCCTTGCACTGATAAAGGACTTTGCAAAGTTTCAGGGTATAAAATAAATGTGCAAAAGACAGTTGCATTTCTATACACCAACAACAAACAAACAGAAACCCAAATAAAAAGCACAATCCCATTCACAATTGCCACAAATAAAAAATAAAATACCTTGGCAGCTTCTTTAACTAGGGACGTGAAAGACCTTTACAATGAAAACTACAAAAAACTGCTCAAAAAATCTAAGATGACATAAACAAATTAAAAAATATTCCATGCTCATGGATTGGAAGAATCAACATTGTTAAGATGTCCATCCTACCCAAGGCAATCTACAGATTTAATGCAATACCCATTAAATTACTGGCAGCATTCTCAGACCTGGAAAAAACAATATAGAAATTCATATGGAAACATAAACAACCACGAACAGCCAAAACAATCCTCAGCAAAAAAAAAAAAAAAAAGAAAGCAGACAAACAAACAAAAAAATCAGAGCGGGCGGTATCACACTCCCAGACTCTTTAAACTCTATTATAAATCTACAATAATCAAAACAGCCTGGTAGTGGTACAAGAACAGGATAGAGATCCAGAAGCAAAACCTCAAATTCTCAACCAACTCATCTTTGACAAAGCCTCCACTAACAACCACTGGGGAGAGGAGAACCTATTCAGTAAATGATGCTGGGAAAACTGGCTGACCACATGCAGAAGGTTAAAACAAGATCCCGACCTATCATCATACAAAAAATCAACTCTAAATGGATCAAAAACATAAATGTAAAACCTCTAACTGTAAGAACCTTAGTAAATGCAGGAGACACTCTTATGAAAGTTGAAACTGGCAACCAATTCCTGATCAAACCTGAAGTGCCATAAGAGATAAGAGATAAGATAAACAAGTGGACCTCATTAAACTGACAAGCTTCTGCCAAGCCGAAGAAACCATCAAGAGAGCAGGGAGACAGCCCACAGACCGGGAAAAATATTTGCCAACTCCATATCTGACAAAGGCCTAATATCAAGGATCTACAAGGAACTCAAACATGCTGCAAAGAAAAAAGACAAACAGCCTCATTACAAAGTGGGCTAAAGATATGAATCAACACTTCTCAAAAGAAGACATAAGAGCAGCCAACAAATATATGAAAAATGTTTAGCCTCAGTAGTCATCAAAGAGATGCAAATTAAAACTACACTGAGATACCACCTAACTCCAGTCAGAATGGCCATCATCAATAACTCAAAGAATAACAGATGCAAGAAAAGATGTGGCAAAAAGGGACTATTTCTACACTGTTGGTGGGAGTGCAAACTAGTTCAGCCTCTGTGGAAATCAGTGTGGTGATTCCTAAAAGTTCTAAAAACCGACCTTCCATTTGACCCCACAATCCCCCTACTGGGAATATACACAGAAGAACTCAGGTTGCTCTATAAAAAAGATACCAGCACATGTATGTTTATCGCAGCATTGTTCACAGTAGCAAGTTCATGGAACCAACTGTGCTGCCCATCAAAAGAGGATATATTTTTTAAAACGTGGTACATATACATGATGGAATATTATGCAGACATAAAGAAGGACAAAATCCTGAACATCACAGCAACCTGGATGGACTTAGAGTCTATAATACTGAGTGATGTATCACAGAAACAAAAAACCGAGTATCACATATTCCCATTCATAAAGGGACCTTGAACAACTATTGTAATACTGTAAGAAAAGGATTGGCAGTAGCAGGAAACTGCCAAGGTGGGGGGAAGAGGGATTGACAGTACTGGGAGTATGCTGGGGGAGGAGGGATATACCTCCTCAACAAGGGTACGTGCATAATGAACATTTGCATACCCAACCCTGAATTGTACCCCACATCTTTAAAATTAGAAAACTTAAAAAGAAAAAAGTGTTAACTCATGGAGGTAGAGAGTAGAATGATAGTTACTAGAGGCTGTGAAGGGTGAAGAGAGGCTGATTGATGGGCACAAACATAGAAGGGATAGAAGGGATAACTTCCAGTGTTTAGTAATTCAGTAGCATAACTATAGCTAATAATACTTTTTTGTATATTTCAAAATAGTTTGGAGAGTCAAAATGTTCCCAATACAAATAAATTATAAATGTTTGAGGAGACGGAAATGATATTTGCTAGTATAGTCCTCCAACTTTTTCTTTTTTTCTTTTTTTTTTTGAGATTATCTTGTGGTTGTTTAAAAATGGCTAGAAATTCTGTTTGAATCTAGAGTTGACTTCAGGAATTTTTCTAATAAAGTAAATATGGAAGAAGTTATTACTGTGTGAATTCTGAACCTGGGCCTCATGAAGTCTTGCAGCTTTTGTTGTTGCTTCCTTGATGTCCTTGGTTGCCGTGTAAAAATTTTAGAGCTAACCTCTCAGAGGAAAAGACACCATGTAGGAGGGAGGCCTAGCTGACCACCAGCACCAACTGTTAGTCAGTGACTTGTGCCCTGGTAGGAAGGCCACTCACTGTCACAGTATGGAAGCATTCAGGTGAGACTGAATGAAGAACTGCCCAATTAACCTCACCCCAAATTACTGACCCACAAAATGGTGAGCTAATAAAATCATGTTGTTTTAAACTTTCATATTTTAGAGAAGTTGTTTACATAGCAATTTATAACTGATACATCATAGCTGTTCTGGACATTTTGTACTTCCAAACAAATTTTTGATTTAGCTTACTAATTGATTTCTGCTAAACATACGAACAAAAACTTCATTTGACTTTAAAATTGCATTAAATCTTGACAGAAATATTAGGATGGTTGAAAATTGTACAATTTTGAGTTGACCCAAATATCTATGGTTCTCAATGTTTTATTGAACACTACTACTATGGAGTGCTCTAATACTCAATGGAGTAAGAAAAAAATTATATCAATGGTAAGATAAATTTTAAAAACACTGGTAGCCATATACAAATAAAATACTGTAGGCACACCAAGATATTACAGATCTTGAAAGTTTTCATAAGAATAAGAAAAACTGTTTTATTTAGCTTAATTGAACAATTCTGATGTTGGTCCTTGAGAGTGGAAAGACATATATTATATATTATATATATATAATATATTATCACACATATATGCATGTATAATATGTGTGTGTATAGAGAGGAAGTTGAAACTTTGAAACACAATTTGAAAAGCATTACTAATATACTAACTCATTTGACTATGTTAAATGTTCAAAAGAGATGTGTGCATGCATGTTTTAAAAAGACACACAAGTGCTTAGAGTAAGATATTTGCTATTGATAGCCTAAAAATTCAAAAGAAAAAAGTTTTAATGTAAAGTCAGAGAGGCAAATCAAAAGAAGATAAACAGCAAGTGCCAAAAATTCAGAATTTTAAATCTATGTAGATATAGGGAAACCCAGGTTAGTCTGTTGCCTATTCCAGAGTTGCCTGTCTTCTGTTGCCTTTTGTATTGGTTTTTAATAAATTTAAGGAACATTTCTGAGATAATTAAATGGTATGATGTAACTTTCTAGTCAAAACCTTTAATGGTTCTGATACTAGAGTAGAACCTTCTCATGTAGCATTTCCCAAAATTTCCACAGTATTTTTATTTTTATTTTTAGAAAGCAGGATTTATTGAGAACACAGAAAAGCTCCCACACTGGGAGGGGACCCGAAGGCGTTGCCCTTTCCACAGTATTCTTCTTAATGGCCTGATCCAAGAATCAACTGCTTCCCTTGCTGTCAAATACAAGAGGCAGAAAGCTGGGAGAAGCAAGGAGTTTTATTCTGACACCATGGGATCAGGGATGTGTATCCACCAAAAACCTGTTCCTTTTAGCAAATTTTCATTCAGTATTTATACTAAAACATACAGTTAATTGTCTTGTTCCCACTATTGATTAATAATGACTATGTGTCTTTTGAACATTACTCAGTTTCTTTCTTAATCAGCTTAACCAAACAGTTACTGTCACAAACCGGTGCTCAGATGGCGTCAATTCTTTCGCTCTTCTAAGTTATAATGACTGAATAATTTGGGGCTGTGTGCTTTCTAGTTGGTTACAGTTTTTTGCTTATTCCAGGAGTTCTGGTTTATAAGGTTTGATTAAACATTATATAAAATATTAATACAAAAACATGAAAGAAAACAGTTGGCATTTAGAGACTACGAGAACTGATACATTTCTGGGTTTTAGAAAGTATCAGCAAAGCTCATTTCTTATCTAGGTTTGGGGAGAGGGGTCTTTTCCAGATTCACTGAAGATGTTTGTGTTCCTTTTAGTACCAGCAACAGGTACTAGATCCAAGGACAATCAAGGGGCAAGGGAAATGTTCACTTTTAAATTCAAACAGCTTCTACATTAATCCTACCACAGCTTAATACATGCTTCTAAGTCTTTTCTAAATAACTGTTTTAATGTAACTATAATGGCCTCTTTTTCAACCTGTATCAATATGATACATGTGGAAAAAGCTAATACATATGGCACATGTGGTAGTGACTGCATCAAGGATTTGTCTTCTCAGAACCTTCCCAGTTTCCCTGGGGAAAGCAGTGTCCCGGGCACATAAGTTTACAAACTGTGCTTCCCTCTTCATTGGGAGACAATAATAACATCCACTGAACATAGCCTGGAATTAGGTGGTTTCTAGTTTTATGACTATTTTTCTAATAGGATTTAGACATTATTTTTGGACAATTTCTATACAAGAAGATGGCTGTTTAGAAGCATACTGAATGGAGAAAATGCTTGGTACATAGACCCTAGAAGTTTGCCTTGAATTTAACACATGCTGAATGAGCATATATTAAATGAATTAATGATGAACTCTTTCTCGGAATTCTGTGAATAAAAATGTTGGAATAATAAAAATATTATGCAGAATAAAATGAAAACTTTTTATATATTTTCTCTCATCATTTCCATCAAGAACTAAAAGAAAAAAATCCACTGCATATAGTAGTTATAATATGATATGTCACTTTATCTTAGGCTTTTCATCCAGTATACCCAATGCAATGATAGCATATATGTATCTATAATCATCTTTTAAATTATTTTCACAGATCTTTGTATGGCGCCTGCATATAATAAGGACTCAGTACATCTTTGTTGACATATTAAATCAAATCTAATCTTAATTGTTAATGTCTAATGAGACTGAGGGTTCATGATCTTTCCAATATGAGCCTGCAGGGGACTTATTAGTATTCAAATCACCAGTAGACAGCTTGAGTCAATTAAAGTATATCTTTCACAATCTGTAACGAGATTAAAATTCACATTACTTTAAAAAGTCATTAATAATTCAAAAACATGTTTGAAATTTCTTATCCTTTGACACCAACTGATGGTAAATATCAATTTAATTACATTCAGGAAATTTATATTAAACACATACTACATAGAAAACTTTCAGCTCCACATTATGGAGGCATTCACAGTTTAAAAGACATGGTACTTATTATAACTCTAAGTTAGTATTTGAAAAAGTAGTGTTTGCTAAATACCAAGTAAACATTATCTATATTAGTCTGTCAACAAACATATTCATTTATGTATTCAATCATGTGCTATGGAAATATCTGTTAAGTACCAACCATGTTTCCTAGGTTCTGGGGTTATGAGAGGAAACAAAGGAGACCAAGTCTTTGCTCCCATGGAAGGTTTACTTTCATGAGAAAGACAATAAGTAAATAAAATAGAAAATATGTCCATGTGATTAGCTATAACTGTTAAGATATACTGTGATAATCAAAAATTCTGAAATCACTGCATCTCATAATGACTGGAGTCTTTACTCTACTTTAGCTATAACCCTGCTCTATGTATGTTATTCATTATGGAGTCGAAGCTAAAGCAGCAACCCTCATATGGGATGAAATATTCTCACGGCAGACTCAAAAGTGCCAGAGACTGAACAAAATCATATGATGGCTATTGAAAACTCTGATTCTGTTGAAATACAACCACTTCTATTCTTAGTTTATTGGTTAGACAAGTCAGATGGCCAAGTGTGATTGCAATGGTGCAGGGAAGTAATTACCTTCAAAAAGAGGGATGTCTAATTCTCTTACATGAAATAGGAGTGCATAATAGGAAAAAATAATTTATCTTCTCCTCTATATGGAAATAAAAATGGTGCCAGATTGGAGGAGGAGAGTTATCTTTATATATGGTGGGCAAGAATGGGACCGAGCCATTTTAATACAAAACCTTAAAATATCCCAGGAAGAGACAAGCAAGGAGACCAAGAGGTTGGAGGAGAGTTAGTGAAGGAAAGGACACTACGTGATGAGGTCAGAGAGGTAGAAGGGTGTTTGAGTAAGTACTTTAAAAGAATAACTGGAGCCGGGTTCGGTGGCTCAGCCTGTAATCCCACGCCTTTGGGAGGCTAAGGTGAGTGGATTGCCTGAGTCTGCGGTTTCGAGACCCGCCCGGGCAACTTGGCGAGACCTCATCTCTACAATAAATCAAAAATTAGCCGGGCGTGGTAGCACGTGCCTGTAGTTCCAGCGACTTGGAAGGCTGAGGCGGAAGGATCGCGGAGCCCAGCAGGTCGAGACTGCGGTGGCTGGGAGCGGCCACTGCACTCCAGTGTGGGCAACAGAGTGAGACTCAAATTCAAAAAAAAAAGAATAACTGGAGATTAAAAAGAAGCAGGAATGGAACCATAGAGACAACTGAAGCTGTTCTTCAACTATCTGAATGAAATGAAAAAGGCTTAGACCAGTGTACAGAGATGAAAGATGTGAGAAGTCATCGATTCCTGAATATTTTTTGAACGTCGAGCCAACAGATTTTGCTGTGAATTATTCTGTAACGAGACAGAAAGGAAAGAGACAGGCTGCCCAAGAGTTGTGGTCTGAGCAATTCAGAGTGGAGTTGCCATTACTTTAGCTGGGGAAGCCTGCGCGAGAAGCACATTTGATGACAATGTCAACAACTCCATTTTAGGCTTAGTTTAGGATGTCTATCATAATTCTAAGCATATAAAGGAGTCTGGCATTCAGGGGAGATGCTAAGTTGGGTATTGCAAGCATACAAGAGTAACTTAAACTCACTATTCTAGCAAAGTCCACAAAATGAGTTGAGTGTCAACAGAAGAGACCTGAGGCTAGGACCCTAGTGTGATTCAGTATTACAGGTCCATAGATGTTTCCTCATGTAAAATAATATAATTAATGCCTATTGTACAGATGACATAACTGAGTATTTAAAAAGTTAAGCAACTTTGCTCAAGTTAACAAGACTGGTCAAAATAATATGCTAAAATTTTGTAGAGGGATTAAGAATAAATAGAGGAGTAAGAACAGATTTAAAAAGGCAAAAATCAGTTCTGTTATGTATTAAAAAGCATAGGTATGTTGTGGATGATCAGATAGAGAAAGAATATACCTAAAGAGAATAATAGTGGGGAATCCATATAGTAAAAAATGTACTTTAAGGACACAGAAAAGTTAAAGTAAGTAAAATAGTAGAGATCACTGAACTCAAGAAAACAACAACAAAAAATTACCTTGGTGTACTACAAAGAGGAGAAGGAAATAGTGTTAAAGAGCGATGGCTGCAGAATTCTTAAATTTAAGAACTAGTAGGAGGAAGAAAAAGTAGGGAAGAAAAATTAAATGGTTGAAAGAAACCAGGACAGTGAAGTATTATGGCAGTCAAATGTTGTTAGTGGTATTGGATGATGGTTAAAATATAGAAACAGAAAGAGAAATGACAGATGATAAGCTTAGCATGCCACTAAATTAAAATCATTGCAGCTATATTGCATATGTTCAGGAAGGCATAAAAAGCATTTGCTATGTTTAAATAGAGACATTAGGATTAAGAAAAGATTTAAGTGGAATTTTTAGGGATGAAAATATAGTCTAAAATGTTTCAAAAATGCACTACATGAGATTAATAGCATATTAGAAAATACAGAAGAAAAGTTCAGTAAACATGAAGTTATGAAAAAAGAAATTATTCAACAAAATATGTGTAATAGGCCGGACACAGTGGCTCAAGTCTGTAGTCTCAGCACTTTGGGAGGCAGAGGTGAGGGGATGACCTGAGCCCATGGGTTAAAGACCAGCTTGGGCAACTTGGCAAGACTTCATCTCTACAATAAATCAAAAAATTAGCTGGGCATGGTAGTGCATGCCTGTACTTCCAGCTACTTGGAAGGCTGAGGCAGAAAGATTGCCTGAGCCCAGCAAGTCAATCCTGGGGTGGTCATGAGTGTGCCACTGCGCTCCAGCCTGGGCCATGGAGTGATACTCCAACTCAAGGTGGAAAAAAAAAGAAGGAAAAAAATGTACTATTCATCATGTGGTAATATTTTTGGTGAAATATGTGTTCAAGTCTTTGAACTTTTTTTATAATTTATTTGTTTATTATAAAGATGTGGGGTACAATTCAGGATTAGGTATACAAACATTGATCATGCAGGTACCCTTGTTGATGAGGTGTGCCTCTCCCTCCCCTAGCAGTTTCCCTCAACTGCCATCCCACCTCCCTCCTCTGACAGTTTTCCACTACTGCCAATAATAGCATTATAATTGTTTAAGGTCACCTTATGAGTGAGAACATATGGAACTCAGTTCTTTGTTTCTGTGATAAATCACTGAGTATGATGGACATTTTTAAAATGGACTTATTTTCTTTTTTATTATTCAGCTGCAAAATTTTCTTTATATATTATAGATATAAGTTCTTTATCAGATATATGATTTGCAAATATGTACACCCGGTTTTGGCTTGCATTATAATTTTCTCAATACTGTGTTTTTAAGAGAATAAATTTTGATGAAATCTAATTTATAGATTTTTTTTTTTGAGTTGGAATCTCACTCTGTTGCCCAGACTGGAGAGCAGTGGCCGCTCCTGGCCACCGCAGCCTCGACCTGCTGGGCTCCGGTGATCCTTCCGCCTCAGCCTTCCAAGTAGCCGGAATTACAGGTATGCGCTACCACGCCTGGCTGATTTTTTGATTTATTGTGGAGATGAGGTCTCGCTGCCCAGGTGGGTCTCGAACCCGCCGGCTCAGGCAATCCACTCACCTCAGCTTCCCAAAGGCGTGGGATTACAGGCTGAGCCACCGAGCCCGGTTTACATATTTTTTATAGCTCATTCTTTTGGTGTCATGTGTGAGCAGAAATACATATGCATATGTGTGTATTTGTTTTTGTATGTGTATGTATATATATCTTCACTTAACCCAAAGTTACAAAGGTGTTTTTCTACATTTTCTTCTATGCATTTTATGGTTTTAGGCTTACATTTAAGACGAGGCTCCACTGCATATTATTAGAATCTAAGTTCAATTTTTTTCAAATACAATTGTCCAGCTTCCTTTCTAAAAATAAGTTTCATCTTGGTGTCTCTCACAAAAAACAACCAATAATGAACATAAAAGTCTATTTCTGGACTCTGAATCTATATCAAGACATCTATCAGTCTACATGTCTATCCTTACACAGATACCACAACTGTCTCAATTACTGTAGAATTACATATTTTTTAAATTGGGGAATGGAAGTCCTCAAAGTTTGCTCTTTGTTTTCATAATTGTTTTGATTATTCTACTTTCTTTGCACTTCTATATGCATTTTAAAACAGGTTTATTAGCTTCTACAAGTAAGATTATGGAAATGTGATTAAGATTGTGTTAAATCTATATATTGATTTGAAGCAAATTGCCACCTTTCTAATTTTAAGACATGTGATGTCTCTTCGCCTATTGAGACATTTGTTAGTTATTTTCAGCAATATTTACTGTTGTCAGTGTACAAGTTCTATACTTCTTTTTAAAAATTGATGCTATTGTCAATGAAACTGTTTCCTCAAAATTTTATTTTCTGTTTTTGTTCTCATTGTAGTTGCTGGTATAGAGAAATATAATTGATTTGATTTTTCTATATTAATCTTGTACCCTGCATAGTTTCTTCAGTAATTTATGATATACATGATCATGCCATTTTAAGATAATGACAATTTTATTCTTTCTTTTTCATCTGGATGCTCTCCTTTAATTCCCTTGTCTTAATACAAATACAATGATAAGGTAGAGGTTGTACTCACACACCTCAGGTCTATAAGGTTTCCACTTTATGCCAATGAATGTATGTGTGTTAGGAAGCACATTCAAAGTACAGACAATTTTCAAGAATACCCTGAATTTTAACTTCCACCGAATTCTCTCTCCCATCGCCTTTATGTCTATGCATAGATTCTGAGACAGTAGATGTCCATGGAGAGCCTGTCCATCCATCCTATGGCTCTTGCAATTACAGGACTCTCCCCTTTAAATTTCTGACTGGTCTGAGAGGCTTTTCCTCTTTTCTTAGAGTCACAACTTCAGAATAAAAGAGTTGTAGCTTTTCTTAGTTTCTGATCAAATGTAGTGCTTTTTGTTCAGCCTCCCAAAGAAGTGGGATTATAGGCATGTAACCAAGTGCCTGCTTTCGGAGCTGTGACAAGCCTTCTCTGTTGCTGCCTGACTATTGAATCTTTAGTTCCTGACTGTTCCTAGACTTCCTGTTGAGGCAAACCATTAGCTTTTTTCTTAAGTATTTTGTCAGGCTGGCCATTCCTGTTGCATATTGTTTGTCTGGGATTCCATCTGTTTTCTGGTACCATCTTTTCTAGTAATTACTTTATGTTTGACTTTCAGTCACTAAAAGGCAATTCAGGTTCCCAGTAACATATGCTGCTTGAGGGAATTGTGGAGTTCTAAGTCTAAAACACTTCTAAGTAGCCCAATTTCATCATTGTTTGCCATTTTGTGCCACAGGAGACAGCATTTGCCTAATAACAAAGTTATTGAAGATGGGATAAGAGTTCACCAGGACTAGTTTCTTGGAATAAAAAAAATTAACTTTTCAAGACTTGTGGCTAACACAAGTGGACAGTTTGGTTTTCTGAACTTCCACAGAGAAAAAACAAGATGTGGGTGAAAACTGGATAAAGTCAGAAAGAACCAGGATGGCAATTGTTTTGTCCCCTACTAGACCTTGTCCCTTAGGTAGTAAGTAATAGGCTCATTATAATATATTAGCATGTTAAACGACACCCCTTTGGCACCATGACAGTTCTAATCCTGCCCATTTATAATAAACTGGGTGGAGCCCAATTCTTAGAAATCTCCATGTCTTTCCCAAGAAATCTATGAATATTCCACCCTTACTTAACAAGAAAAAATTACACAAATAAAGCCCCAGCAATATGCAATTGCTTCTCTATAAGAAGGACAGCATATTGCTGGGGCTTTATATGTATAATTCCTATGAAGTAGCCTGCTCTCTATAATTTCAATAAAGTTGCTTTTATTTTCCAACTAAAACTCCAGCAATGTCCAGGGGGCTGCTCTGCCTACATAGTAGCCTTCTTTCTGTTCATTTTTTCTTTTAATAAACTTACTTTCACTTTACTTCAGGGGCTTGCTATTGAATTATTTCCTGTGTGAGGCCAAGAACCCACTTGACCTCTTGAGCTGCACCCTAGCCTTGAAGTCCTCTGTCTTGTTTCAAAGAGACGTCATAAATGGGCAAATAAGAGGTTCTTTGTTGTTTCCTTTGTTAGGTTTCCCACCCATAAGTTTGAGAAAAATGCTGCAATAAATATTACCAAAATATGACAATTAGCTCAGTGTTTGGGAAGTTTGACTTATATTCTATGCAGAAAAAAATGTAAATGTCGAATTCTGCAAATACACAGTGTAATTTTAAGAGCTCATCCTTCATTTCTTCAAATTTAAATTAAGGCAATGAAGCCCTACAAAAACTGATAGAACATAAATTCCTTGTGGAGGCAGTGTGACTAGGAGCAGGATTTTAGTCTGATTTTCCTTTAGGCATTATTTTCTAAATTTAAAGTTGGGATAATGATGGGTAATTTGCAAATTGATTATGTAGGTTTCTTGTTTTATAGGCTCGGCTCAGCCTATAATTCTAGCACTTTGGAAGACCAAGGTGAGTGAATTGCCTGAGCCCGTGAGTTCCAAGACCTGCGTTGGCAACTTGGCGAGACCTTGTCTCTACAATAAATCAGAAATTAGCCAGGTGTGGTACCTCATGCCTGTAGTTCTGCTTACTTGGGAGGCTGAGGTGGAAGAATCACTGGAGCCCAGCAGGTCAAGGCTGCGGTGACCAGGAGTGTGCCACTGCACTCCAGTTGGGTGACAGAGTGAGACTCCAACTCAAGAAAAAAAAAAAATTCCAAATGACACCTCAACAGTAGTCAGCACAAGTTTAGATAAATATGTGCTGTGTTATAGGTTTAAATAACCCATTTATTTAAATCCGCAAAGGGAAGTAAGCTATGTATAGGAAAAGACTATACACAGATCATGTCTTGATAGTAAATGCCCTTGGTGGTTCATAATTGTGAGATCTGAAAATTTTGGTAGATACTCAAAATGAGTATAGATTGCATTAAACAATGCAATCGATAAATAGAACTTGTAAATTCTACCCCTGAACATGTTACCTTACAGATCTTTGTACCATCACTGGGAAGAAGTTTGGCTTTTTAAATATTGGTTAAACTTTTAGTTTTTTTTGTTTTTTTTTTGAGTCGGCGTCTCACTCTGTCACCCAGACTGGAGTGCAGTGGCTGCTTCCAGCCACCGCAGCCTCCAGTCGCTGGGCTCCAGCGATCCTTCCGCCTCAGCCTTCCAAGTGCCCGGAATTACAGACGCACGCTACCACACCCGGCTGATTTTTTGATTTATTGTAGAGATGAGGTCTCGCTGCCCAGGTGGGTCTCGAACCCTCGGGCTCAGGCAGTCCACTCATCTCAGCCTCCCAAAGGCGCGGGATTACAGGCTGAGCCACTGAGCCCGGCTAACTTTTAGATATTATGTGCTAAAATCATGTGATCCACCTATATGAAGAATATGAAGTTTCTTAAATGTATCTAACTTTATGTAAATTTCATAACAATTAAAATTTTAATATGTACTATTTTTAAAAATAACAAGAATATGAATTGGTTTAAAGGTTATTTTTATACGCAACTTCAAACATTTGAGGATTAGGTTTGAAATAATAATCAAACTAAAATATATACATAAACATATTGGAAAATCACTTCAAAATATTTTACATATTCATAAATAATTCAAGTGCAACAGAAATCTTTTGTCTTTTAATCTCTCCTAATTGAAAAGCTCATGTGTGAATTAGGGTTGTCCACCAGAAGAAGTCAGTTTTAACTTCAAAAGTATCATAAGCATTTTTATAGATGTCAGCCTTGAAGGCACAAGATGAATTTTCCTTCTGGAAAATTATACATGAAAAGTTAAAGTTTGATTTGATACTCAATTTCCTTGAGACTCGAAAGTCACCTAGCTCCCTGAGAATGTATGCAAGAAAAACAATAAATAGTCCTATGGATAAATTAGTTCCAAGAACATAATTGGTAGATTGTTACTTGTTGAGCTGAACTCAACTGTAAAATGATGATCAGTAGTGTCAATGGTTCCAGGTAGTCATCTTTATGAAAAACATTTTATAAAATGGTGGAGATAGAAGTCAAGAAGCTAGCATTTAGAAGAAAATGGATAATAAGTAAGTTCAGTCAATAAGCCTCAAAGGCTTATTTATTACAGTAAAACTTTAAAAACACTTGGAAGTTGAAAATAGTGTGGTGGCTAAATATAAAAAAGATGCAAAAGAAAAATTATTAATATAGTCAAGATAAATAAAATGTACACTTCTTGAAAAATTGAGAGAAAATTCTATGAAATTCTGAGATGGAAAGGAAAAAAATTAAGATAATTTATATTAATGATCAGATTACCTTAATATAATAAGGAGAGTGTCATCTGCATAGAGAAAAGAGCCAGACTTTTATAAAGTGAAAAATCAGTAAAACAAGTTCAGGAAAATATAAAGAACAATTCATTAGAAATCAATGCAAAATACATTAGTATTGCTGATTTTGGTTTTACTTCTACACAATTAGTGTGAATGTTTTTGATATTCCTTGATTCCTATTTGTAGCCCAGTTATAATCGTGAACCCCAAAACAATGTTTCAATCAATGACAGACCACATATATGATCGTAGGCACATTAGATAATAATGCTATACTTTTACTGAACATTTTCTACATTTATGTACAAAAATACCACTGTGTTTCAATTGCCTACAGTATTCAATACAGTAACATGCTGTGCATGTTTGGTAGCCTAGGAGCAATAAGCTTTACTGTATAGTCTAGGTGTATATTAGGCTGTGCCATCTAGGTTTGTATAAGTGCATACTATGACATTCACATAATGAAACTGCCTAATGTGATGCATTTTTCAGAATATATCCCCATCATTAAGTGATGCATGACTCTATTCTGCTATATGTTAATGAAGTTTGATCACAGTCAGTCTCAGTCAATACATTCAACTTACAGTCAATGGTTCCCAGGCGACATATACTCTGCTTTGAGAAATACAAAGACCTGAATTCTAAATATTAGGTTAGAAACATGACACACTATCTCTGTTCAACCTTTAGTATGAAGGAGTGCTTAACAAAGCAGTATTAAAGCCGGTAGTCATCTTTATGAAATGATTGAACATTTCATTAAGATTGAAAAAGTACAGGTGAGAGTTTGATTGAAAAAGTACTGGTGAGAGTTTGATTAGCAATTTAATAAGATAAGGCCAGTCATCCAGGCTAATTTTTGAAGAAAGGTACAAAGAAATACAACTTTCCTAATGAAAAGAAATACACCTCAGAAAATATTTTATACGGCTGAATGCTACATTAATGTAGTGATAAGAGAAAGGTAAAAAGTCAAGAATACTGACTTTATAAAGCACAAAAACCTTTGTAAGAAATCACTGTAGCACAGCCACACCAATATATTGGAATGAAATTTGATAGTGCTTTTAAAATGGGAGCAGGATCTAAGCAGAAAAGCAATGAGGGTTAGTAAGATGTGCAGTAATCTACAGCAAAAGCTAAGATTCTACTAAGCAGAAGACTTAACAGTGGCACATAAACAGTCCACAGCCTGTGATCCACATACACAGAGGACAACTGGATCAGAATAGATCATTTGTTTCATCAGTCTCAGACAGAAAGGTAGCCAATGAGCTGTGGGTTCATAGAGTTTAAAAATACTAAGGAAGTACATGATGGGAATTTATGTAGGATCCTTACCAAATGATCAGAATTCTGATTTAATGCCATTTTTGAAAGGTACAACTGACACAATCTAGAATGTTTACTCCCTCTCTCCACAAAATAGGCTATTTTTGTCTGCTTTATGTTTGGGGCAGGCAAACAGTGAGAGAAGAAAATGCATTTTTTGAGTGACTATCATAAATTAATTTCTGTGCTTTGTGGGTATGGCTAGTATTTAGAAAAACTAAACATTTTCTCTTATGGCTGCTACTATCTGTTCTAGTAGCATATGACGCCATCACTGGTTATTTCTCACCAGCAGCTTTTTTAAATAGTAAAACAAAAATCCTTTTCCTTTACTTGGTTACTTATAATTGTTTCCTCAGGCATCCAGCTTCCTTTTTCTAAGGACTACCTGACTTCCAGGCAGACTTTTTTTGTTGGAAGCGAACATAACCTCCCCACAGCTGTTTTGAGTATTCTACTTGTGATCCACGGGAAACATACATAAATCCTTTCCTCTCTGCCCAAACCTTCCTCCTCAAAGTTGGAAGTATTTACAGTTGCCAACTCAACAACTTTATCATTAGACCATTGGCTAGCTACCATTCTCAATATTTAAGATTTTCCAAGCATAAATCAGAGCCTTCAAACTACACATCAAATTATTTGAGTATTGCATGAGAGTATCTTTCCAAGTGATGCCTTTTTTTGTTCCATGAGTTGGCGAGCTGGGCTCCCAAGGGATGTTGCAGTTCTCGGTGCTGCACTTCCAGGCCAGGATTTATGCAGTGACTGGGGATGTGATAGCCTTCCGATAGAGGAACACAGTGGCGCTCCAGAACTTGGGGGTGCCAACAGCTGCAGAGCCCCAAGAAGTATTGCAGCTCTTTTACTTTGGGTCGTTGAGCAGAACCCGGATACATGTTTTCAGCTCTGCCGGTTTCAGGGGTCGGTGAACCAGCCCCCAAGAAGTGTTTACAACCGCTTTGGCTCGGGGGCCAGCAAGCCAGGCCCCTGAAGAGTGTTACAGCTCTGCTGGTTCACTGAGGACCCGCAAACCATGCCCCTGAGAAGTGTTGCAACTCCATTGCCTTCGTCAGCTGCGCAGGCTCCACAGCCTGCGTTGGCTCCGCGGGCTCCATGGGTTCTGGCTCTGTTGACTGGCAAGCCAGCCTCTGGTGTGCAGCTCTCCTAGTCAGCAGCTCTTCTAGTCTGGCAGTTCCGGGTTCTTGTCTGGCGCCCAAGAAGAATGCAGGACTCGGGCAACCGAAGGGTAAGCAGGAATTTATTTAGAAGACAGGAAAACTAACAGCACCGGAAGGAGACCTGAATGGATTGCCAACCTGCAGCAGAGGCCAAGGATTTTATGTAGTCCTAAGAGTATGCTGATTGGTTAGCACTAGCACGGATTGGCAGAGGCACCATGATGTTGGATAGGAAATACACCAATCGGGAGTGAGCTGGGAAGGGCCAATCAGGGAATAGCAGGCAAAAGGAGAAGTCTGTAGATCTGAAAGTGGGTATGTTCACTCCAGTTCGTGGGGCTTGCAGAGTTTTTACTGGGGACCCACCCTAATCTATTTGCCTATCCAGTGTCTTCTTTTCTTCTCTCTCACACGACTTGAGATGAAAGTAAAAGCATGCCTGATTATTTCTCCATGGGAAGGAGAGAATCAAATATCAAACATTTTTCTAAAAACTCCTAATATAGACTGTATATTATATCAATATTTTATTAGATAATAATATAATAATGTATCAATCAACATAAAAAGTTTAAAACAAAGAAACTGAAAACATGAGCAATGCAAGATTAAATAAGGAGTAATTAAATGCAAATATCTTGTCATATGTAATATAGCATTCATTACACTTTTCTATATATGAAAAAACTACTTGGCACTTAAAAATACTTGATGTACATTGGGGGGTCCTCATTCAAAATGATTTCAATTTCAATATGTAAAATACTACAGCTATCTGGTGTATTTGAAATCCATTTGTTTTCTATAAATTATTTGTAACTTTTAAATGTATGAGGATTGATAAAGTAGTTCTTATATTGCTGAGTAATGATTAAAAATGGGCCAGATAAAATTAATAACGTTTAATATTTGTTTTTTAAATAAAATAGAACACTATCATTTTAAAGTTTAGTATTGGTTAGAAAAAAAATATATTCAAACCTTCTCTTTTCTGCACCAGTATACTTGAATTTAATTATTTAAAAAAATTATTTCAGTCTTTCTGCTCACTCTACTTTAGATTGGATAATTCAATAATATCTTTTCACATTTACAAACTTATTTTCCTGTCATCTCCATCCCACTCTTTAGCTCATTTATTTTTTTTCTTAATTTCAGATATTGTATTTTGTTGTTGTTCTAAAATACCCATTTGGGCTTTTTTTATACTTACTGTTTCTCTGAAATTTCCAATCTTTCCCTTCACTGTGATAATATTTTCCTACATTTTTAAGCATTATTATAATATATGCTTTAAAATTCTTGTCTGCTAAGTTCAACATCTGTGTTATCTTGGTATTGGCCTCTGTTGTATGTCTTTTTCTCTTAAGAATAGGTAACATTTTCTTGTTTCTTTATATGTTGAGAATATTTTTATAGCATTATGAACATTGTCAGCGTGAAGTTGTGGAGACTCTGGATTCTATCCTATTCCTTTGGAGCATGTTGATTTGTTTTGTTGTTTTTGTTTTAACGGGCAATTAGCATGGCATAATTAAACTTGCAAACCTTGTTTCCTTGGCAGTAGCTCAAATCTTGGTTCAGTTTGTCCTTAGTTAGACTGCTTTGAGTTGACCAAGTTTGTTCTATTTGTCAGTCACAGATTTGGGCAGAATTTATACAGAGACAATCTAATTCCCTCTCTTCTTGAATTCTTCTCTCATTTTCTATTAGAGCTTTAGTCACCCATGGCAGCTGTTACTATAGATTTTCCCTAAGATAAAAGCTGTAAAAATAGACAGTTCGTCCCATGTTTGTTATTCTCCCCAGGCTTAAGTTCTCAATAAAATCTACTGGTTTCTGCTTATTCTCTAATACCATCAAGTAATTTCTTAAAACATTTTTTCAGGGTTTGTAATTATTATCTGAGGTTCAATATAGTAGAAGCTTATTTAACCGTATCAGTAGCTGACTTTACAGTTCATTTCTATAAAATATAATTGTAGTAGAGAATTTATTTCCCTTATACCTATATAATTATTATGTAGCAATATTCTGACAATAAAAACCAGTACATTTTACTGAATTTTGGAAATGTTTACTTTTTGATATATTCTAGCATTATGGATATAGTTACTGTAATTTCTGAAGCTTTGTGCACAAAATAATAATAAATATTAAATAGTCCAAATCCAACTATATCATTTACAACACTGCAAATTAGTCCACTTCGCCACACCACAAAAATAAATATTCTATGTTAAGTTATAGGGCACTTTATTAAGGGCAAGAAAGAAGTAAATGTAGGTGATTTTTTTAATGCATATCAATATCTTTCTACTTGAGACCTTACAATTTTACAACAAAAGGCCCCGTCTGTGAGTCCCAACATGAATATATTAAGTACTGCTGAGATACTTTGAGCCTATATGTATCAAAGCTAAAGATGACATCCTGGTTATAAGAGTTTAGTATAATAAATTAATGAAATGTGATAATTTTTTATCTTAAATCTACTTAAACCTTAAAAATATCCCTATGATATTGTACAATCAAGGGGAATGCAGATGTTTAGAGGAGGGTGTTAGGCTTTTTAAACATCACAAAACCCCCTTAGTGTAAGAAAAGCCTATTCCTGAAAATACTGTAAGGAAAGAGCCATGTGGATCTACATTATAAAGGTGATTTTAGACATCAACTTCAAGTTCTTTGGGACAGGGGCTGGTGAATCCAACACTATTGTCTAACAGGAAGCAAAAAGTAATAATAATCATATCAATACTGGAGTCATAAAACATGTGAGATAAGCCAATGTTAATCTGAGGAAAATAATGGCAAATATTCCATTATAATGAATGGGTTAGCATTTTTTTTTTTTTTTTGAGTTGAAGTCCCACTCTGTTGCCCAGACTGGAGTGCAGTGGCCGCTCCCGGCCACTGCAGCCTCGACCTGCTGGGCTCCGACGATCCTTCCACCTCAGCCTTCCAAGTAGCCAGAATTACAGGCATGCGCACCCACGGTTAGCATTTTTTAAGTTAAATTTTCTAGAATGATTCCATCTAGCACTTTTTAAAATATTTTTTCAGCTTTGGTTTTTGAATAAAAGAGATCATCTGAGATATAATACTATATTACTTTAAAAGATAGTATTATATCTCAGATATAATAAAATGATTGCAAATAAATATAGTGGAGCAACAACTCTGTTATATTATGGTTAGTTAAAGGTATAGTAATAAAAATCATAGTATATGTGTAATTAATTCTGAAACCTAGGATTCTAAAAATTGCCTTAAATTCTTTTTTAAAAAAATAAATTCTTAAAAACAGAATTCTTCTTTAGATTTAGAGTTGAACAAATAATTTGAACTCTAAAGATATGGTAAAAAATCTATTTAGAGCTTTTATACTAACATTGAAAAGATCCAAATAAACAATTAGGAAACGGGGTATATTATTTGCTAGACAAAGTGTGTAGATTAAAGTAGCTAGTCATACAGGTTTGGTTATGAAAGGTATAAGTCTCTCTTTTCTGCTCCCACTGACTTTATACCTGATCAAATGCACTTAATCTATGAATGTAAACACTGAGGGTCACTTCTTTTTCCATAAAATGTATTTTCAATGCTCAAAAAAAGAAACATTTTCTGGCCATATACAAACATTTTTGTGTAGTCTAATGTACTAATCAAAGATTTTAATTTAATTATCTCTTTGGATATTATAATACTGAAATGCAGTTGTAGAGTTTTTAGTTGGTATTCAATAAATCATTCTGGCATTTAATTGTTTATGCATGGGTATAATATATATATTTACATTTCTTTTTAGCTATGATAAAAACCTTGTGATCACAACTTGAAATCAATGATTACCTTCTTTTTATTTCTATCAGTTGCAGGTTTTATTTTCTAGTTTCTGAAATGAGATACTTGCATATTGTAAATCAGTGCTTATATTATTGAAGATTAGAGAGAAGTTGATGACAATTATGGCAATGAAGATTATAATAGGTTATAAATAACAGTGTGCACTAGAGTTCTGATATTCATGGATACAACCTTATTCAGTTAAATTTAGAAAAAGAATATTCTGGGTAACTTCAAGATAGTATTTTTTCTTAGTTTAAGTATTTCCCAGACACATTTTTGTCATTGTCAAATAACTGATAAAAAACAGAGAAAATGTGGCTTTGAACACTATTATATACCCTGGAATTTTGTTGTGATTTCTCCTAAGAAATGTTTTAACCTAGATTTGTAGCATTGTTGTCAAAAAATCATTTGTTAATAACCTAACTAGGTAAAGTTTTAGGAAAACAATTTTGAGAAAGAGACCTGTGTAGACAAGTTTCTATCATGGGTTTATTAAGTGGAACTATATGAAATTTACATATTTTGTAGGTCAAAAACAGTTTAGTAATTCCACAAAAAAGTATTAAGAAATTGTAAAGTGAAAAGCACTATGCAGTGGAGAAAGCAGGCAATATGTTAATGGAAAAAAATCAAAATTTATGTCATTGCCAAGAGAAAGCTTGACATGATGTGCCTCAAGTTGTGTGATTTTGAGAATGGAAGATCACTTTGAGCCAATAATGTATAACTTCAATTTAATCATTAAGAAACAGCCGTCAGAAATTGAGAGGTATTTTATAAGATAACTGGCCTGTTATCTTTAAAAATATTAAGGTTATAAATGGCAAAGAAAGGCAGAGGAATTGTTCCAGATTAAAGAAAACTAAAGACTCACAGTGATCAAATACAATACATGCTTTTGAACTGGATAATGTATACTTGAATAAATGCTTTAAGGGATATTATTGAGACAATTGACAAAGATTAAAATATTGTATCGGTGTTAAACTTTCTGAATTTGATTACACAAGTATCTGAAAATCTGTAGGTATATAAGGAATTATCTTTACTAGAAAGTGCTTATCAAGTATCAGTTTAAAAAAAGAACATGGCAAGTTCTACCAAGTTCAAAATTTCAAAAAAAAAAAAAAAAGGCATGTATATATTTAAAGTAAAATAAAGCTATTTTAATGTTGTAAAATATTAAAAACTGGTGAATCTTGGTAAAGGGAATATAAGAGTTCTTGGTATGTTCTTGCAGCTTTTTATGCTTTGAGATTATTCCAAAAAAGTCAAAAAGTAGTTGATTGCTAGCACTTTTGTATGGTCCAAAGTGATTCTAATTTGAGAATGAATTATGCATGCAATGTTCTGAATTATATTTGTGAAGTCTTCTTTCTAATCTACCTTTATATAGCTGAGAATGCATTGCATGCAGAAGCTAGTGACACTACCACTGAGTAGCACCACAGATACTCTAAAGCCTTGAAGACATAAAGAAACTTTTAAAATTTTTTCTTACCTAAAATATAACTTGGACAGGTTATTTTTATTCCAATTATGTGACTTTCTTCTAATAAGATTTAAATGGGCTAATTATGTTGGGGTTTGAAGCCTACAATTAATTCACAGCTTGAAGTGTTCATGATATAGGGCCAATTCTTCTTCCACTTCTTCACCAAATAGCAAAAGTTCCTCCTGTAATGATATTACTTATTATGGTAAGCTCAATGGCTCTTGTTGAAATTTCACAAAGAGCAATATAATATATCTGAAAAAGAGCATGATGCATACTTTATTGCTCCCATGGAAACAAGATGTTCCATTACATTTGAGAGGCAGCATGAAACACCTTGCAGATTACATTCAGGCCAGACATGTATGTCAAAATGAATCAAGATCCATTATCCTTTTAAACTGTATGATGCCGGATAGCTTGATATAATCTGACATTGGTAGCAGCCAGCTTTATCTCCATTCAGTCCGGAAATCTCTCTAGCACTCTTATCCCCCAAATAATTGCTCTCTTCACAATTCAAATAAATAGGAATATAGCATTTTCTATTACCAGGTAATAAGAAAGAAGATAGATGTGAAAGAAACTAGTCTTGGATTTTAAAATTAATAGCTCCACCATAAAGAAAATCTCTGTCAGAAATTAGTATGAGGTTAGAAGTACATGCATATATTCATAGTTTTACAACTTCACTTAATATTTTTATTGAACATTAATTTCAATAGTAATAATTTAAAAAGAAGAAATGACAGGTTTAAAAAATAAATAAGAGCATTGTGCCTTAATTCTTTTACTAAAGCATTTGAGAGGGGAATTTTTTATGTTCTGTTTTACCTAGTAAGCACTCTTAATTCTCTCTGAAATATGTTCTTTTGTGGGACAGGATTATTCTGTAACCAAAACAAGTTTTACATAGTCAGATACATTACATCCAAGTATTCACTTTATTTGAAACATTCAAAAGTACTCATAGTAATAGATTAGTGTATGATTATTAAGATGAAATTTTTGCTGACACGATATTTTTGTAGAATAAAATGAGTTAGTAAGTGCTATTCTAAATTCAATCTTGTAACTGAAATGCATCTAAAAATTTTATGTTAATGTCACAAAGAAATTTTTATAGTTATTAGTCCTACTAAAACTCATTCATCTGTAAAAATAAATTTAACTAAAATATTAATTCATTCTTCAAATAAAATTAATGCACATTTTTGGAAAATTCAGGTTTTTAAACCTGGAAGAATATGAAGATTCCCTATTTAAATCTGCTTCCTACAAGTAAACTTCTCAGCCTGTTTTATGCCTCTCTGTAGTGGTGGTCTTGCTGCAGGAGAAACCAAGTGGGGGGATTGTTCTTTTCAGTTCCTTAGAGCAAGAAAGTAATATGTTCATGCACATACTTGATTTAACACATTTCACAAGGTCCTGAACTTTAAGCTTGATTTAGTGGGTGGTTGAGACTTCAAGGCTGTCCCACTTGGTGAATCCAAGATCAACAGAGTTTAAGAGAAAGTTGCTCTTACAGCCTGGTTCCTAGAGTAAAGATGATATATTTGAGTTGAGTGAACACAGCAGAATGATATACACCACTAACAATGTTGCATTGTTTGCTGAAACAACATAATTGAATCTTAACTAACTAATACAGAGGACAAACAGCCTACATTGCCCACTTCTTTGCCAAGCCTAAATCTAAATCTTATATAGTTCACTCTCATATAAAAAAGACAAATCTATCTCACAATAGCCAAAGATGAAAACTAAAAGAAAGTAGCAAAATTAGGCTATTGCTCAATCTAGTCCTGTTGAATCTACATTCTAGAATATGAGTCTCTTCTTTTAATAAAATATTTGTGCAGATATGGGGATGAAGAAGAGCAATGTCATAAAGGTTATGACTCATCATTAATAATCTGAAGTATAGACTTGCCAGGTAGACACCAGTACAATACCTCCAAACAAATTTCATCTCAAGTGTTTTCTACATTTTGAATTATTGCTAATTATAATTATATTCAAGTTTTGTAATTTCAATGCAATTTTAATTGTGAAAGTCTTCTTTTTTCTTAGAGATTATTAAAGTCAATGCATATTCTTGGTAAATCCTTAGCACTAACCAGTAGTATAATTGTATGAAATGTTTTATAAGTATACGGATACTTCAGATACTTATTACCAAGACCTTATGGATTCTCTTTTCTCCTCTGCTTTACAACCTCTGTAGAGATTTTATCAGACTGTGCACATTATTATCATCTCTAATAACATCCATAGTTTTATACTGAAGCTTCTTAGTGCTCTCTGAAGACTGATTTTCTTCATCTTTATTGATTAGCCCTGGTGTGATGACTGTTGCAAGAAAGATCTAAGAATATTTCCTGTAATCTACCCTTGATAATGGAAGATATGGGCAGTACAATTCATAAGTATTGGTTTTTTTTACTGTTACTCAATTAAACCAAATATTTCAGAAGAATATACAACATTGTTCTTAATTTTAGATTTGACTTGAAATATGAAGTCATTTTATAGTACAGAGATAGTGGAAGCGGGTATCAGTATCTGCTGTAATCAAATAAAGAGGCATAGGATCTTTGTTTTGATACAAACAACAGTAGTTTACATGTATAAAGGACTAAAAATGTGTATGGTGGAAACTACAAGTAGTAAACATCAATACTGCATGCAATTCTTCCTTTGGGACTCATAGCAAGACTTGGTTTTTCTATCCACTTTAAAGTTAATATATCTCTGTCCCTAGTTCTGGCAATAGAATCAGACTGAAATTGATGTTGCCAGTTACAGATAACTCATTAAAAAAATCCACGTGCTTCTCAGTCTCTTTCTTCATCTGCTTATGGTTTTTTAGGACCTAGAGGTGGGCAAAGCAGTTCAATAAAAATGTCTGGATCATTGGGTCCATTGAGATATAAGTCCACCTTCCAGAAATCACATACTCCCATCTGCATTGAACTCAAGTGGAATTGAGAAATAAATCTGAATTATTAAATCACTGATACCCACTAGAATTTTGGAGTTTAACAGAAGTTAAGCTACTCTAACTAATAGAATATTCTAGAAACTATGCTTAAAGTATTACACCTTTTATTATAAGTATTGCTCACTTCCAATGAGTGAAGTTGAGTCTTCATTTGCAAGTAATAAAATTGAAGCAAAAAGAAATTCAGGAGGTTGTCCAAAATGCTGGCAATTATAGATAATAAGTATGAAAAACAGATCTTTAATCCCAGTCTGTATTTGTGACTTATAAGGAGAAGAAGAGACTGGAGCTGTCACACTCCTTGTGTAATGCTCTGTTATGACAAAAAAAAAAAAAAAAAAAAAAGCGGACTTTTTTTTTTGCCAGATTTAACACATCAGTCTTAGTTTTCCCATGTTTCAGAACTGTAAGAAATAAATTTCTTTGTAAAAAAATTAATTAACCATTCTACAATATTCTGTTATAACAACAGGAAACAAAGCAAGACCTTACTTCTAAAAATTTTTTTTGGTGGGATCTTTAGGATGTGTGTGTGTGTGTGTGTGTGTGTGTGTGTGTGTGTGTGTAGAATCATGTCTTCAGTGAAAAAGAGACAGTTTTCCAACTTGGAGATGTTTATTTATTTTTCTTGTCTTGTAGCTCTGACTAGGACATCAAATACTATGTTGAGCATAATTAAGGAGAGTGAGAATTCTTATCTTGTTCCTGATCTTAAGGAAAAGCCTTCAATTTTTCACCATTGAGTATATTAACTCCAAGCTTGTCATATATTACTTTTATTGTGTTTAGGGACATTATTTCCATACTAATTTGTTAAGACATTTTTTCATGAAAGGATGTTGAATTTTGCCAAATGTTTTTTCTGCACCTATTGAGAAGAACCTGTAGCATTTGTTCTACATTTTTTTGATCAATCACATTTGTTGATTTGCACATGTTGAACCAACTTTACATTCCAGGTATAAAGTCTACCTGATTACATTGACTGTTCCTTTTAATGTACCAACTGAATATGGTTTGCTATTTTCTTGATAATTTTTACAATTTATGTTCACGAGTGATATCAGCCTGTAATTTTCATTTCTTGATGTCTGTATGTCTTTGGTATCAGGGTGTTGCTGGCCTTATACAAGGAGTTTGGAAGTATTTCCATATCTTATATTTTGAAGGAGTTTCAGAACAACTGGCATTCTTTCTTTGGACGTTTGGTAGAATTCAGCCATGAGGCCATCTGGTCCTAGAGTTTTGTTTTTGTTTTTTTGTTTGTTTTTTGTTTAGAGACTTTTATATACGGATAATTTAAAAAATATTGGTCTGCAGATTTCATACTTCTTTGTGACACAGCATTAGTAGATCATATGTTTGTAAGGATTTATTTATTTTATCTAGGTTGTCCAATTTGTTGGCATGAAATCCTGTGTGATAGTCTCTCTTATGATTCTTTGTATTTGTGTGCTATCTGTTATAATGTTGCCTCTTTTATTTCTGATTCTATTTATTTCAGCTTTGTTTCTTTTTTTTCTTGTAATCTATTTAAGACTTTGTCACTAAAAAAGTACAAAACACTTTTTTATATATCTCACGTACCTCATATTTAGCTACATAATCTCTGCATTTTGAAACTCAAGTTATTTATATATGAAACGGTTATTGTGGTTCAACTTTTCTCTACAGCAAAATATATTGATTTAATAAGAAAAAAAAAGCCTAAAACTATAACTGTTACTTCTTGGGTCACTATATTTTAGTGCAATGAATGACATTCTTTCAAGTAAGCATCTTACTGGTTTAGTTTCTAAAGGAATACAATAATTAGAAAAATCAGAAGTGTTTGTAAATGATTTAAATTTGTAAATCAACTAGAAAGGCAGCAAATTTAAAGTTCTGTCCTGAACAATGTATATTAATGTTTCTAATATGTTTTTCTTTCTATATCTGTTTTAAGTAATCGTAGTTAATGTATAAACAGATAAAAATAGATATATTATCAATGTAAAAGGGAAAGGTTCTTTGTAGAAAGAAAATATGTGTTTTCTGATATTACTTTCTGAACTAGAATTCGTATTCTTGCCTAGTGCTTTAAAGTTTGTCCCAAAAAGCTCTGGGAAAACTGATGTAAAGCACACTTCTTGGGACATCTTCTCAATTGGAGATAGTGATCGTTTTTTACCAAGATGGCCCAACTACAATGAAATTCAGATCATTTGATTTACTAATGATTGGTGAATAGCTAGAGAAAGAGAATCACTTCCCAAATAGAAAATGTTGAGGGATGTAGTATTCTGTCACTCCTCATGTTACTAAGAAAAAAGAACCTATCACTCTGGGGAAAAGTACAATTGGAGAAGAGAAATTTCCTCAATGGACATTTTTATTTTACAGTCTCAAAGCAATAATGCTTCCTATAGACAACTTGAAGAACAAGGCACTCATCTGCGCTACAGGATAATAGAAACAATTTTTGAAATTGTAGGTAATGATGCCTCTGAGTTGGTCATGTTTTCTTTTAAGTGTTCTTATACCTTTAGTGTTGCACTATGTTTGAAAAATACAGTTTTTCCCTCTTAATGTATACAAGTACTGTTGCAAATCGTTACCCATGGAAGAAAAATCCTACGTGGCATAGCTTGTCTTTGATTGTAACCCTGAAGATTCGATGCATATTCTTTCATTTTCTTGATTAATACTGTGATGGGTTGGAGAGAAAGCCTGCTTGGGTTAACACAATGAAGGAACAGGTATAAACACACATTAATTTTTATGGTAAATTGTCAGTATACTTTCTTTTTCTATCGTTAAAACTTTCACTCAAAACCCTAATACCTATAAGTTACTGTGGTTTTGTATAACAATCTATATTTATATGTATTACATTATAACTGACTCATCACTAATTTTCAAAATTCTAGCCTAACAATTCATTCAGCCAATTGAGAACATGACATTTTATGTCTTAGATATTTAATATCCCTTCCCTAATATCTGAAAATATAGCTATCTATCTAATGAATCTAACATGTATGTAACATGTATATAAAATCTGAAACGATACATACAGGTATAGAATTTGATGCTAAATTTAAAGATATTTTTAAAAACCACAATGCAATAGAAAAAAATAGTTTTATTTAAATAAAAAATCTTAAGTTTTAACACATACATTGTGATAAATATTACACTAAAACATTTTCCTAGATTAGTTGATATACATATTTAAGTATGTCGGAATATACTCTTTATCCTTAGACAAAATATTTTTTAAGGGCAGATCTGTCACAATTTAAATGCCATTAGACTATTTTATATTAAGAATTCATAGGCAGAGAAGTAATTAATGAATATAGTTCACTGTTGGAACTAATGTTAAGATTAGTAAAAATCAAAGACAAAATGGTAATATAAATTGTCATATTCATTCTAATGTCTCTTGACTTCTAATTTTGGATGAGAATTTAGCATTATATGCTTAACATTCAAAGGCATAAATCATTTATTTAACATATTTTCTGAGTGTCAAATTGGTACTAGATATTATTTGAGACATTGATATAACACTTCATTAAATAAAACTGATATAACTTCTGCCCTTTCAAAGTTTACATTCTACTAGGGGAAAAATTTAGTAATCATATAATGCAATTTTTTTGTGTGTGAAAAGTACTGTTGGAAAAACAAAGTAGAGCTCTGATATTGTATTATTTTGATAGTAATGGTGGTTATAGAAAACTCCTAGAAAATGACACTGAAAACAGTTGGAAAAACAAAGTAGAGCTCTGATATTGTATTATTTTGGTAGGAATGGTGGTTATAGAAAACTCCTAGAAAATGACACTGAAAACAGAGAAGAATAAAATGAAGGAAGGTATCACACGATATCTGGATAGAGATAATTATTTGCAGAAAGAATACCATGGACAAAGGTCACAGGTGGAACAATGTCAGGCTTGTTTGATTGTTAGCTAAGTCAATTGGTTCACAGACATTAGGCTAAAACATGTTGCCTTTCAAATTTCTAGACATCTGTTTACTATTGTCTGAATTTGGTTGATCTACCACTCCTTCAGACAATTTTTAGTTCTCATATAATACCATAATTTTTGTTAATTTTTTACTGTGGAAAATGAAACAAAATCATTAACTTTTAAAAAGAATTCTAGGATTTAAAAATTCTTTTTTTTTTTTTTGAGTTGGAGTCTCACTCCGTCTCCCAGACTGGAGTGCAGTGGCTGCTCCCGGCCACCGCAGCCTCGACCTGCTGGACTCCGGAGATCCTTCCGCCTCAGCCTTCCAAGTAGCTGGAACTACAGGCACGCGCTACCACGCCCAGCTAATTTTTTTTATTTATTGTGGAGATGAGGTCTCACCTGCCCAGGCAGGTCTTGAACCCTTAGGCTCAGGCAATCCACTCACCTCAGTCTCCCAAAGGCACGGGATTACAGGCTGAGCCACAGAGCCCAGATAAAAATTCTTGATGGTTATTTTTAAATAGAATTTTTATATGTCTGTTTATATACATAAATATATATTCAGTTATTGAAATGACTTATTGAATTAATTCCAAAAATGGGTATATAAATATATGAGCAAGCATTTTATATACATGTATGTGTGTACACACACACATACACACACACACGCACACACATACAATTTACTGGTATTTAATACTCAGACACTTTTCTTACAAAATGAACATTCTGGAACATCAAACTTTTAGGGGTGCTGATTATTATGTACACTTTGTTTTGCAGATTGATTTCTTGTACTTCTTCCATCCACATAAACAGTTATGAGTCAGATAGCCCATAGGCAGTGTACCTTAGTCCTGGACTTTGGAGTAAGAGAGAGGAACAAATGTCAACCTCAATCATGAATGAAAAGTTATTGATTATTGTCATAAGTTCTTTTTCTTTCTTTTTTTTTTAAGTTACAACCATATATATTAAAAAACTTCAGGGAGAGTGTAGTCTAGGGGTGCACTGTACTGAAGATAGACTTGTAGGAAATGAGTTAAGGAAATACTTATCTCCACCATCTTTTCTCCCTCAAATTTCCAACATTTGTTACTGTGGTCATACAGGTCATCTCTAGGAACAGAACTGAGGAGGGTAGAAAGCAGATCTGGACTTGTAAAGAGAAGATATCCAGCACATAATGACAACCAAAAGTGTGACTTGTAGCTTTACACAACCATCAAACTGGGCCCAATTCTTCTATCACTCTCAAACTTGAAAAAAAAGTAAAAAAAAAAAAAAATGTTTTAAGGAACTTCTCTTAGAAAATGAATTTATTTCAAGGCATTTAACTAAGGTTAATTTATAATGAAAGTATATTTTCTCTAAAGTCTTGATTAGGAGAAAAAAAAAACTGTAAGAAAATTTATATGCAGACCAACCAGATATTAACAAGCCAATTGCTTCTCTTTTGCAATCTCACCCTTTACTCTCCTATAAGCCAAAAATATTAACAAAAATCATATATTGAGTTACTAAAATATCTTAGACATTTTACTGACAATAAATAGATTAATACAGCAAAATACATTTTAGGGGGTTGCAAATACATTTTAGTGTTTTAGGACTTGTGAAAAAGAGAGAAAAGAGAAAACCAAAATAATGCAATTTAAGAAGATGTATAGAAAATAGAACTGTTGGATACATGTAAGAGAGACACCTAATCCATAGAAAATAGCAACTGGGTGGTGCTCTACATCTTCCTGAATAAAAATCATTCTCATACTTGAAATCTGCAGAGATCATTCTCTTTACTGGGAATGCCTTTCTTTTCTTTTCCATTTGTTGCCTGGGATTCTACATCCAGTCATTTCTTGTTAATCATGGTAGTTGTGTTCTTTAAAGTCTCTACAAACACTGAATTCTAAACCATTATTCCCAGAAGAAATATAGGGTTAAGTGACTGTGAACTTCTGGTTACAGTATTTCCTTCAACCCCTGAATGTATAAGCTTGTTTTATGTGTGTTACTGCTTAAATGTACCTCATTTCTCTGAGACTACAGCCAACAGTAATAATTTGCCCCGAATGAAGCTTATTAAATATATAAATTTTATCCAAAAAGTATATCAAAGCCTTCTTGTTCTTAGGAACACTAGCAAACACTTTAGCACTATTCTTGGGGCCATTTTAAATCACCAACAAAAATTGCAAAATTGTGGCTTTAAATAGCCCTCAGAAAGAAATATTGTTTCCAATATGAGATCTGAAAAAAGTCATTGTCTCCTCATCCGACCTCAACTGGGAATTAACACTTCAGATTTCTTGACTCTTCACTCAACATCTTTACTCTGCACAAATCCTCAAATGACCATGAAATTGTCAAGTTTTGATTTGGGGGTTGCAAATACATTTTAGTGAGTAAGATTCACAAATATGGAATCAACCATATCTCTAGTCTTGACTTCTGTTTATGCTTACCGAATTCTGTGTTCCTTGCTTTTTTTCCAGGCCCCTTAAATCTGTGGGTCTTTCCTGCATGCTTCCAGAGTACCTTGTTCAGATCTAACTCTGACTAACTCTACTGCGGTGAAGTCATGTGGGCAATCTCTTTTATTTCCCCCCAAAATACACGGTGATCACCTCAAAAGCATAGATCATAGCTAACCCAGTTTGATATCCCAGAGCCTACGTCCTTGGCACACAGCAAGTATTAATCTAACATCTGTGGACAAAGGAAGAAAAAGAAAGAGGGAGGGAAGGAGTTAGAATGACAATTGAGCAATTCATTCTTAATAAGCAATTAACACACAACTATATTATTAGTGTTCATATTTTATAGACACTTATTAGTGTCTATATTTTATTACTATATCACAATGTGCTCTCCAGAAATTCATTTTAATTCCTTATTTAATTTTTCTATCTCTGAAGTAGTAATAATAATTTTTTTTAATGTATTTTGCAAGAATCTCTGAGGACATTCAGGAAGAAATAAAATTACTTTTAGCTCATTAGAAAGTTTTATATAAATCTGAGGGCAGTCATATTATTACTGGGGTGTAATTATTCTTGCCAGGAGGAGTATATAAGTAAAGCCCTCTGAATTTGTTACTTTTTCTAGAAATGAATAAAAATAAATGAAAATCTTTCTTTTGTAATCAGATAGCTTCAAAAATATAGCCTTTTTGGTTTAGAAAGGAAAAACTAAAACAAGTTCTTCTATAATATTATACCTTTGCCCATAAACAGCCTTCTACTATTACTGGCAGCAGGTCTGACATTTTTCTGAGAGCCGAAGACAAATTTTCTATTGGCTCTCTAGTTCTCTTGAAGCTCTCTACCTAACAGTATGACTTTAGACCAGATTTCATATTTATATGCAGGGTACAGACTCATTTTCTTTTTCTCCCAGAGTAAGATTAGTAAAAGTTCCTGCTGTTCAGCTCTATCCTATTAAGATCTTAAAAAGAGGAAATGAACCAAAAGTGCTGATAGCCTGTGGAGATTAGGTGAAGGGAGAAGGCTTATCTCTGTTTATTTAAGATGCACATCCTATTCTAGCCATGGATACTTCTCTCAATTTTATGTGAGAGATGCATATCATGATTACATAAAGGCACAGTGCAGGTTATTTTCTTTAATGAAATAGGTGATTCTTTGTCATTTGAGTGTAAATATGAGAAAAAACTCCTGAAGAAAAGTTGTCATAGTATCTTGTATGTATTGTGTCTGTAACATTCAGGTGATTTATTTAAAATAGATGAGATATTTAAATATCTAAAATTACATCGATTATTGGGCTGATCTGTACTTTAGCATATATAACATGATTATGAGGAAGAATAAAAAACTTTTTATCGTCCGCATTGTCAGGAACACAAATTAAATAACTGTTACTTATTTCAAAACAAGTTATTGAAATAAAGCAATCTTCTAGACAGCACATAGGCATAAAAGTTCTTTGCATCATTTTCAGTATTTATAGATAATAAGATTATGTGTATTTGGCTCAATTTTTTTTATAAATGGTTTTCAAAAAATATTAACTAGATGACTATTTTATTCCTAGATATTTGTCTATATGTTGTTTACTCATTGGGACTTTGTAGACTTAATACTGGTTAAGTACAACTATGTACAAATATCTTTACCGTGAGTCAGTAGACGCAACTGTAATCAGCAGCATTTTCCACCCTGATTATATTGTCTTTGATATTTGAATAATAAGTAAGACTAATCTTGTCCCCAAAATTGCCTTATGTATAAATCTCTCCTATTATCTATTGCTAGATAAACAAACAAAACACTCCAAAATACAACAGCTTATAAAAATGACATTCATTTTGTTCATATCTCTGTGGTGCAGCAGACCCCTGTGGGGCAGCTCATGTCTGTTACTCTTGACATCGGTGACTTGGAGGCTGAGGACTGAAGTCCTCAGAGACTGACTGACTCACTCACTCACTCATGTGTCTGGTATTGAAGCTATTTATCAGCTGGGATTACCACCAGGAAACCCATATGTGTCCTTTCTATGTGGAAGCATGGCCTGTTCACTTGGTGACTAAGATCCCTGGGTGAACATAACCCAGGGTGAGATCACCATGCAAAGGGTGTATTGTTTTTTATGACTCATCCTTGGGAATCATAAAGTATCACATCTGCTGCATTTAATTCTTTAGAAGCATGATCTTGGTCGGCCCATATTACAAGGGAGAGGTTTGGGCTTTATCTCAGATAGTGTGTTAGAATGGAATACATATGGATGTGGCTGTCTTTGGAAAATACAATTTACCATGATCTCTCTCTCTCTCTCTCTCTCTCTCTCTCTCTCTCTTTTTTGAGTTGAGATCTCACTCCTTCACCCAGACTGGAGTGCAGTGGTGTGATTATGGTACACACCAGCCTCAACCTCCTGGGGTCAGACCATCTTCCCACCTTAGCCTCCCAAGTAGCTGGGCACTCACTATCACACCCAGCTAAGTTTTTTTTTTTGTTTTTTTTTTTGAGTTGGAGTCTCACTCTGTTGCCCAGACTGGAGTGCGGTGGCCCGGCCACCGCAGCCTCGCCTGCTGGGCTCCGGCGATCCTTCCACCTCAGCCTTCCGAGTAGCCGGAATTACAGGCGCGCGCTACCACGCCCGGCTGATTTTTTTGATTTATTGTAGAGATGAGGTCTCGCTGCCCAGGCGGGTCTCGAACCCGCGGACTCAGTCAATCCACTCACCTCAGCCTCCCAAAGGCGCGGGATTACAGGCTGAGCCACCGAGTCCGGCTCCCAGCTAAGTTTTAAAAAATATTTTTTGTAATTACTTGAGATAATATATTTGTCTCTTTTTTTAATGAAAGAAAACCTACAGAATGGGAGAAAATACATGCAAGAATATTTCTGATAAAGGCTTAATTTCCATAATATATGAAAAATTCTTACAATTCAACAATATGATAAATAGTCCGGTTACAAAATGGGCAAAATACTTAAATAGACATTTTTACAAAGAAGATATACAACTCAATAAGATAATAAGCACATGAAATGATGGCCAACATTTATTTTGGTAAAGGTTGTTGGGAGAAATGAAATGAATGGGAGCTGTATGTGTATTTATTTCATAATGTTCAGGTCACACTTATTAGAGAGATCATGTGGTATTTAGTTCTTTATTTCTGTGATAGATCACTATGTATGATGGTCTCCAACTCCATCCAATTTTCTTCAAGGTCCATGATTTTGTTCTGCTTTGTGGCTGCATAATGCTCTGTCATGTATATGTACCACATGTTCATTATCCAGTCAATTTTTGATGGGTAATATGGTTGGTTCCATGTTTTTGCTGTTGTGAATAATGCAGCTATGAACATGCATGTGCAGGTGTCTTTTGTAGAATAATTTATATTCTTCTGGGTATATTCCCAGGAGACGGATTTGCTGGATCATATGGAAAGTTAATTTTCAGTTCTTTTAAAAATCGCTACACTGCTTTTCATAGAGACTGAACTAACTTGTACTCCCACCAACAGTGTGAAAGCATTCCCTTTTCTCAAAAACTGTGCCAGTATCTGCTGTTTTTTGATTTACTAATGATGGCCATCCTTGCTGGAGTTAAGTGGTGTCTTATTGCAGTTTTGATTTATATTTCTCTGATGGTTGGTGAGGCTGAGCATTTTTTCATGTTTCTGTTGGATGCTTGTATATCTTCTGTTGAAAATTGTTTATTCATGTCCTTTGCCCACTTTTTAATGGTGTCTTTTTTTTTTCTATCAGCTCATTTGAGTTTCTTGCAGATTCTAGATATCAGGTCTTTGTGAGATTCATAGTTAGGAAATATTTTTTTCCCTTTCTGTTAGTTATCTCCCGACTCTCTGGATAATTTTTTTTTGTTTCTTGCTGTGCAAAAGCTTTTCAGTTTGATGAGGTCCTACCTATATTAGCCTTCATTTGCTTTTGGGGATTTGGTCAAGAATTAGTTACATTCTTCAATATGTATAAGTGTGTTTCCTATGTTTCCTTCTAAGATTCTTTTAATTTGAGGTTTTACATTTAGATGTTGATCCATTTAGAGTTAATTTTTGTATGTGGTGATAAGTAGGGGTTCAGTTTCATTCTTCTGCATGTGGTCAGCCAGTTTTCCCACACTATTTGATAAATATGATCTCCTTTCCCCAGTGGTTGTTATTAGTCCCTTTGTCGAAGATGAGTTGGGTGAGATATGGAGTGTTTTCTTCGTAATTTCTGTCCTGCACCATTGTTCTATGTGCCTACTCTTGCACCAGTACTAGTCTGCTTTGGTTACTGTAACGTCAAAATAAAGTTTGAAGTCTGGAAGTGTGATACTTCCCACTTTATTCCATTTGTTGAGGATTGTTTTAGCTAGTCATGCTCTTTCTTGCTTCCAAATAATTTCTGCATTGTTATTTCCAGGTCTGAGAAAAAGTGTGTTGGTAATTTGATTGGTAATGAATTAAATCTGTAGATTACCTTGGGTGGGATAGACAGCTGAACAATATTATGCTTTTCAATCCATGAACATGGAATACGTTTTCATTTGTTTGTGTCATCTTTGATTTTTTTGAGCAGCATTTAGTAATTTCATTGTAAGGGTCGTTCACTTTTCTGGTTAGGTGGATGCCAATGTATTGTGGCTATTTTGAATGAGATTGCACTTTTTATTTGACCTTCTATCTGCTTTTTGCTGCTGTATAGGAATGCTACTGTCTTTTGCACATTGATTTTATACCCCAAGATTTTACAAAGTCGATTATCAGTGCCAAGAGGCTTTTGACAGACTCCCCAGGGTTTTCAAAATATAGAATCATATTGTCTGCAAAGAGGGATAGCTTGATTTTCTCTTTTCCTATTTGGGTACCCCTCATTTTTTTCTTTTCCCTGATTGCTTGGATAAGACTTCCAACACTATGTTGAATAGGAAGAGTGAGAGTGGGCAATCTTGTCTATTTCCTATTCTCAGGGGGAATGCTTCCAATTTCTGCCCATTGAGCAAAATATTGGCTGTAGGTTTCTCATAAATGTCTCTTACTGTTTTGAGTAATGTGCCTTCTGTGCTTAGGTACTCAAGAGTTTTTATCAAGAAGGTATCCAACATCTCTTTTTACAGTTTTTTTTGTAGCAACATCTCGCTGTTTCTTAAATTGATCTCAAACTCCTGGGCTCAAGTGATCCTTCCACCTTGTCCTTCCAAAGTGCTGGGATTATAGGCATAAGCCACCTTGTCCAGCAGTTCTCTTTAGCTTGGTTATGTCTACCAATTTATTCAAATGCTACCACTCGATGTTTTTTCTCCCACATTATTTTTATTGTTATTTTATCACTCAGCAGACAAAAAGACAATTTATCTAGTTCCAATTACTTTGAAAAAGAACAAAGTATTCCCCAAGGAAATCCCAATAAAACTATTTGCTGTTCATCAAGAAATAAAGCTACATCTTATAAGTGATTATATTCAGTTGGAGAAAACCATTACAACATTTTGGGAAATTCTAATACTCTTTTTCTTCATCTTTGTTGTCTGACTATTTTTATATATATATACATGTATATACACACACAAACACACACTTTTTGGTGCTTATTTCAAAAAGGGAGGATCATAAAAATTAGGATTTAATAATAATAAAATAACATTCCCAGGATTGTGAATACAGTTGATCAAAGGTTGATTGTAAATCAATCTTTAGTTTGCACTTTAAAAAGTTTACATGAGTACGCCTACAGACAGATGATGAAGTACCTTGATGCTAAAGCTGTTTTCTCTGGAATATTTCAAACTGGTAGCTTCTGTTGTCTCTGGTCACCTGTAGCTGAGGCAAAAGAAGCTTCCACATAAATGAATGAGAGAAGGAATCATAAAAGATTTATTCCTGCTGTCCTATTTTTCTTATTTATATCTAACATTCCAACCATTTAGCACAAGCTTCCTCACATTTCAAAAACAGCTAGTTGTCTCTGAGAACAAATTGTGCTATTTACTCCTGTCCTCAGAGAAAACGAATGGTTTTGTGTGTGAGATGTCCAAAACAGCAAGGAAGACTTGTGCTGTGTATTCCCAGTGGAAGACATAGATCTTCTGTAAATAACTCCAGGCACAATCATGGAAGGGCTCAGAACTGCACAGAGGTGTATATGTCTTTTCTTTATATAACTTTAAAGTCTTTCAAAAGCAAAATCAACAGAAGGCTGGCATGCAGATACAACATAGTCATAAAAAACAGAATATTCATAACAACCAAAGTGTTTTAGTTATATTTCTATGTAATTTAGTATACATAACATATTGATTTTTCAGCTTCAATGCCAGAAAATATTTTAGGTTCCACAACTAAATAATAATAGAAGAAAAATAATTTAGAACAAAATAAAGTGAATTGCAATAAATTATTGTGGTATTTATTTTAGTCTTGACTGTTCTTCAAAATTAGGTCAGATATACAAAAAGGTTGAATTACATTGTTATGACACCCATAGTTTGTATTATATAAAATGAAGTACATTAAAACACTTTTTCTATGCTATCTCCTCCTTCAAACAATAGTCTAATATAAAATAGTTACATGACAAATAACTTGAAGGAAAACCACAACACATGTTGCTTCTTAATTTATTTCTCTGTGTCTTATTCTATTTACATATTGTCAAAAGAGAGTCAGCAGGGCAAAACATATCCTCCTATATAAAACTCAATTTCCATGAAATATTTGTTTTTTTAACATATTATTACCTTACAAATATTTTGAAACAAATTATGATTTTAAAACATTTTTAAAAATCAGAAAGAACCAGATTCTAACATTTACTGAGTCCACATCACATGCCAGATTTATTTGACAGGAAATTTACACATACACGCATGTGCACGTGTACACACACATATTTTTGAGTTGGAGTTTGCTATATTTTGAATTGCGGTTTGCTGTCTCTCCCAGGCTGGAGAAAAGTGGCACTATCACAGCTTACCACAGACTCGACCTCCTGTACCCAAGTGATCCTCCCACCTGCACCTCCCAAATAGTTGGGACTATAGGTACATGCCAATGAGCCCAGCTAATTTTTTGATATTTTCTAAAGATGAGGTCTCGCTATGTTGCCCAAGCTGGTTTTGAACTCCTCGAGTTCAAGTGATTCTCCCACCTTGGCCTCCCAAAGTTTTGAGATTACAGACGTGAGCCACTGTGGTTGACCCAAAATTTACATTTTTAAAAAACTCAGTTGTCACAAATGTTTTTTTTTATTACACAGATACGAATATTGAGATTGCTAGAGGTCAAGCATCTCCTTTCCCCTGCACTCAAAACCAAAAATAATATTCATTTAAGAAATGTACTTTCTATTGGCACCCTGATACTTCCATATACCTTAAAACAAAGATTGGGAAGAGATAGAGCACACTAAAATAAATGCTTCTTTTTTTTTGGAAGAAAAAGACAGAAAGAAACACAGTAGTCACTGATCTGTGATAATTATAAAATCTTGTGGTCAGAAACAGGGCCTGTGAGCCTGGAAATTGAAAATATTCTTTTATAAGAGTCCACTTTCTGTCTTTGAAAAATAGTTTCTTGTCCATCACCCTTTGTTCTCAGCTCTTTCTTCAAAAAGATTCTTCCATTTATTTTCAATGCATTTCTTAGTCATATGTGAAGAGTGAATTGAAATATAGGTATTCCATGGTGACTATATACTTTTCTCAACTTGCTTCCTGTCCACTGATGATTGAGGCCTAAGATTTATTTTAAGTTCTGAATAGTCACTGTTCCTTTCAGTCCAGCATGAAGGTTCTTTGACAGTGTACATCTCTTTGACAAAAAAACAAAATAAGATTCTTATCAAGTAGACTGTATTATCTCCATGTGCCAGTAGCCATATACGAGGGGGAGACACAAGAAAACCTGGAATTATCTTTTGGAGGGCGACTCCTTGTAGTACAGGCGTCCCCCTGTATGTAAGTGCTCTAGGAAACCATTGGCGTCAGTATACCAGCTAGTGTTTTTGTGAGAGGATGTGTTTGGCTTCAGTTAACTTTTTATTTTGAAGATTGGTTCAAAGCTTTTGGCTATTTCGTGATGGGTGACTTGCTAGTGCACCTGCCCACACCACACTGAGTGTTCAGCAGTTTTTGACCAAAAAGGGCATAACCCCCATACCCAACACACCCTATTCCTCAATCTCACCCTAAGTGGCTTTTGTTTTGCTTTGTTTCCCCAAATGAAAAAAAATTCCTTACTGGGAAACATTTTGCCCATGTGGAAGAGGTGATACAAAAAGAAGAGGTGATACAAAAAACAGCAGAAGCACTAAAAGACATCAAAATCGACAAGTTCAAAACTATTTTCAGCAGTGGAAAAAGCCTCTCAATAAGACTATTACATCAAACAGAGAGTACTTTGAAGGTGATGGAAATTTAAATATGTAAGAATAATTACACAATTTTGAATAAATTTCATTTTTTGGATTCACCTTTGTGTGTGTGTGTGTATTTTATATATATATATAAAAAAATATGAATGAAGGTGAATATATATATAAAGGCAGACTTCTCTTCCTCTAGACTTATGTGAAGGTAACTTTTGAGACTAGTTGGCTTCCATGAACGAGTCACATTCTTAGTCTCTTCTTCTTTGAATACTTTTGCATCATTAAGAACATTTATTGGCCACCAGCTTTTGATTCAGACATATTTGCATGAATTAAAATGACATTTCTTGCTCATCCGTATGTCTTATCTGTTATCAGACAGACAGAGGAATCATTTTTATCTTCCAGTCTTTCACATTTCTATAATTTGTAATATTCCTCTAACTTCTTTTTATTTTAATTTCCTTTTATTATTTTTTCAGTTATTTTCTGAGTTATTTTTCTTGTCTAATGCTGCCCCTAGCAACCCAGAAACATTGCTAACATCTTGTTTCCCAGTGTCTTTAAAGTCAAAATTGTGTTCTAAATGTTGCCTTCCTTTCAAGTTATTGCAAGTACACTTTTGCCACTGGATAAAATAAATTACTGTACTTCTAGCCTCCAACAATGTTTTTTCATCATTGCATTCAAAGCCTTGAAATCAAAACCTTATATTGGAGTTTATTTTTTAGCTATTTTCAGTATTAATTAGCCTACTTATATGATCTGCTCATAGATTTTTTTAGGATGTAGGCTTCCCTACATTAGGTGAAAACAGTTCTCTATAGAACAAAGGCATTACAAAACAGTCAGATAACATTTAAATTGTAATAGTAAATCCTTACCTACCAATAATTACCTTGACTGTAAGTGGATTAAATTCCTCAATCAAAAGACAAGAGTGGTTGATCAGATTTTTCAAAAGATCTATTTACTGTCTGCAAAAGATCTACTCTAGCTTTAAGAAAGTACATAGGCTAAAAGTGAAGGGATGGAAGAAACTATTTCATGAAAATGGTAACCAGAAGAGGGATGGAGTACCTGTACTTATATTATGACAAAGTAAAGTTTTGGTAAAAACTGTAAAAAAAAGTTCAGAATACATTAATAAAAGAGTAAACATCAGAAAGATATAGCAATTGTAAATATATATACATCCAACATCAGAGCTCCTAAATATATGAAGCAAATAGTAACAGAACTGAAGAAAGACAACAATACAATGTTAAGAAGGGACTTTAATACCCCACATTTAACAATAGGTAAATCTACAGAAAGAAAATAAGTAAGGCTATAGCAGACTTGAATAATACTATAGACCAAATCAATGTAATATACATATATGGAACATTCTGACAGTGGCAGAACACACATTCTTCTCAAATGCACACAGACATTCTCCAGGAAAGAGTGTAGGTTATGTCACAAATTAAAGATGACTGAAGCCATATTAAATATCTTTTCTATTCACAACAGTATAAAACTAGAAATCAACTCTAAAGGGAAGATTGGAAAACACAGAAATATACAGGAATGGAACAGCACACTCTTGAAATGTTAATGGGCAAAAAAGAAATAAAAAGAGAAATTTAAAAAAATGTTTTGAGGCAAACAAAAGTGGAAACACAACATACCAAATTATGAGATGCAGCAAAAGCAGTATTAGGAGGGAATTATCTATTGAAATAAATGCCTACTTAAGAAAAAAAGAAAGATGTCAAATAAACTACCTAAGGGTGCAATGCAAGGAACCAGGAAGGGTAGAACAAACTAACACCAGAGTTAGCAGAAGAAATCATAAAGGTTAGTGCAACAGATAAATAAGACACTAGAAAAATGATAGGAAAAATCAACAAATTTGTGATGGTTTTTCTGAAAAGATAAGCAAAATTGACAAACCTTTAGCTAAACTAAGAAAAAAATAAAGGAGACTCAACAAAATTATAAATGAAAGAGGACACATTACATTTGATACCAAACATATATAAAATCTTAAGCGATTACCAAGAAAAATTATATGCCAACAAATTGGATAATCTAGAATGGTGGTTACCATGAACTGGGAGATGGTAGTTGGGAAATGGAGAAGTGATAGTTAAAGGGAAAAGTTTCAGTTATGCAAGATAAATTAGTTTGAGAGACCTACTATACAGAAAAGGGTTTACAGCTAACAATACTATATTGTATATTTACAATCAGTAAGAGGGTAGATCTTCTGTATTCCTACAAACAAAACAGAAACAATCCAATAATAAATAATAATAAAGGAAGTGAAAGGAAACTTTTAGAGGTAATGGGTATGTTTATGGTCTTGATGGTTTTACATGTGTAATGTATCCTTAAATCCATCAAGATATGTAAATTAAATATATAGAGATTTTAATATGTCAATCATACCTAAATGAAGGCAAAAAAAACCCTACAGAATTATGGAGTTATGTTAGACAATGTGAAGAATAGCATTTTTAAAAACTTCTTCATTTTATCACATTTACAATTTTAAAAAAATTAATTAAAACTTACCATCTTTCACAATAATTCTCTGAGTTAGAAATTATCAATACCATTCCAGTATGACCATTGAGTAAATCAAAGCAGAAAAGGATTCAGTGTCTTGTGCATAAACAACAGTAAGGAACTTCATATTTTGACTACAGGCTTTTCAGTTCCAGAGCTATGTTCTTAACCAGTCCATTACAGCAGTCTACCGCTTACATATATTAGCAGATACATACTATTTTGTTATAATCATGAGAAAATTAGCTGAACAATAATGCAAGTGGCTATTACACACACTCTATAGATATTTTAATTTTGTATCACCTAAATAGCCCAACATCTAACAGAATAGTTTATACCTAATAAATACACGTTATACAAAATGAATAAATGAATGATCATAATCTAAGGCAGCACATGCATGAAAGATTTTCAGCTTTTTAAATTTCAAATCTCCTGATATTTTGAGATAGCTCTAGGTTAGTGTTATTCTTGTTTTCATTAAAGTAAATAAGGCATTGAAAAAAATTTTAAACATGGAATTTGTTTTGAATAAATATAACTGAAAATTATATGTTATTTTAAGAAATTAATTCAATGGTGTTTTGGAATGTCCATAGCTAGTAGCCTCTTTTTAGTCTTCTGGGAATTTGATACCTTAACTAAAATTATTGTGTTTGTTTTGTGAGTCTTATACAATCATCTAACTGATAATAACTTTTCTTCAGGTTGAGACATGTCTGTGGGGGAGGCAGTGAATAATAGATTGATATAATGAGGGACTAAATGATTCCAAGAGACACTGCATTGCCTTCTTTAATCATCCATCTATGGTGCCCCATTATTCAGAAATTAATGCAATTCCATAAATGAATTATGGTTTAAATGTACTCAATAATTTTTAATGCACTAGTATTTTCATTTTTATGTAATCAGAAAATTGATGTGGCTATGGCTAAACTCGTGTTTTTTTAAAAAGTCATCCACAAAAATACTGACAACAAAGTGAAAAAAAAAGAGAAAAAGAAGAAAAAAGCCATAGGACAGCTTGTAGATCCAAGCCTGATGTACTGAGATTGATAAAAAAGAACATTTTTAACATTAGAGTCTGAAAGGGTGTTTTTCCTTAAGAAAAGTCATTGTTAGATATAAAACTGATTATGCTAAATGTAATACATGACTCATAGAGTAAAATATTTCCATTGTTCACTAAATGACAAGAAGGAAAACAAAAAGTTGGATCCCAATTAAATGTAATTTAGGAAAAAACATAGTGCATATTATATGGTTTTAACATTTATTTATTCATCAAACATTTGTGCAATATCTGTTTTTTTCACCAGTCACTGTAAGACATTGGTGTTACATGACTATAAAACCAAATGCTCTATCATTACGACCTTTGCCACATACCAGGGAGTCTGAAAAGTTACATTTAAAAAATGGCACAGTGAGATATGCATCGTGATAGAGTTGTATGTAAAATACTATAAGATTATAGAAGAGATCTAACTGACTTCTGGAGTAAAAGGGATTATTAGGCTATTATAATTGTGTGTGAGAGTTTTTGTGTCATTGTTTTTTAATCTGTCTTCTGGTGTGTTTGGTTATCTCCATCTCTACTCTACTTGGTTCTGAGACTATTGATTGCTGTATTCCCTATCACCGATGATGGAGCCCATGCCCCTATGTTGCCAGGATGTGTTCCTCAGTCCCACAGCCATTGTGTTTGAGTCTGGGATGGTAAATCCTATCCTAATATTCTCTGGGTTTAGAGTTGATATGTAGGCAATGGGTAAAAGGTGAGATTACTAGACTGGGATAAGGTGAAACTGGGTTTACCAACAGTGATATTGTCCACATTGAAGAAGAATAAAACCAGAGATCAGCAAAGACAAAAGATGTAAAGAAATAGCCTTCTGATGACATTTGCATGTCCCTAAATTCATACACAAATAAGACAAAGCAGAAGCAAGCTATGCCAAAAAAGACAAGTTTTTGAAATACAAGCTTCTGATTCCACCCCAATCTATTCTTTTAAAAAATTGTATTACTTGATATTGCAAGTGTCCTATTAATTTTAAATGAGGGCACAAATATGACAAAAGCAACTTCCTAGAGGTAGAGATATTTAAGCTAAAAATTGAAGGTTAATTATGAATAAACTAGTTGACGTTTGGGTGTTTGTGGTTATGCCTGACAACCAAACAAAACTAAGCAGTTTGTGAGAATTCCTAAATAAAAAAGAGTAAAGCATATTTAGAAATTTATGCATGCTAAGAGATGCTAGAAAAGAGTGGTAGGCAGGGTATAGATCAAAAATAATTGTAATAATATTTTGAGGATTTAGAAATTATGTTGAAATTATTGAGTGAGCCTGTGCCAACATGTGTTCCTCAACTTCAAGGTCATTGTATTTGGATCTGGGATGATCAGTTCTATCCCAGTCTTTTCAGGGACTGAAATTGAAACGTGGACATTAGGAAAAAAAACTCAGATTACTAAATTGAGAAGGTATAAATCTGGGTTTACCAGCTATTGTCTGGTTACCTTAAAGGACCAAAGTAATAAAAATTATATTTTTATGATGATCTCGCTGACTGTGATAAAGAAAAATGTTGGTTGCAGGAAGGCTACTCTGGAGTCTGTTGCGGTTCACAGGAGACACAACAAAAGCTGCAGTTAAAGCATTTGTCAAGACATTTTTGCAGGTAGAATCTATGGTATTTGGTGCTAATGCTGTGTATGGAGTGAGGAAACAAGTTTACTCTAATGTGACTACCAGTTTTTTCACTAGGGAAGAAGAGTGGCTGTTGGTGTCATTCATTTAAGATAATTTTACAAAGAAGACAGGAAACATACAAAATGCAAAATTGATATATTTCACGTGATAGATGTATCAATCTAGCTAAAACTTGTGTTTCAGTGATTCTTTTAGCCACCTACCAGAGTAATCCCTGTGAAAGCTTTTCTAAAAATATTTGACATTTCTCAAACATTTACTCATTAGCTATCATATATTTTCTTCAGCTACTTTATCTTTCAAATCTCCCCCTTTGTTCTCTTTCATTGAATATTCTATGAACAGTTTGCATGACTTCCATTTTGTGATAACGTCCCATCAGATACTGTGGTTTTCTGGCATACATGACTTTTCCTCCAATCACCCATTTTGCATCCTCTAGACTGTACTGAAGTTTCCAGCAATTGCCACCATGCACTGAATGCTGTTGTTCCTGCCAATATTCTGGATGTCTCTGGGTATTGATTTAAGCACTGTTTTTGTACAAAAGTCATGTTCTATTTAGTACAGAAGTTAAAAGGCAGTTCTCCCTTGAGAAATTCATTCTTCCAGTTGAGCACCAAAGGAGTGTTGCTTACACTACCCATGTCTTAAGGGGGTTTAGTGAAAAGGCTTTTTCCATTTCACTTACCTAACCCTGCTCTTCCTAATCAGAACCTGGGCTGCAAAACAATTTTTTATAACATTCACTGAGTTGCGCCCTTGAACTATTACAAATTTCTTAGTTAAGCAGCTTGTCTGCTTGGATTTCTCCGCCTTAAGGACTAAATTTCACACAGAACCCTCAATTAAAGGTATTTACCTTACCCACTTTCCAGAGGTGCTCTTAGCTTTCCAATTTGACTATCAAATCCTTAGACCCCTGGAGATACAACTGACTGGTACACGTTTACACGTTCCACAGATTACGCAAACAACTTTTTCTCAATTGACTGGAATTAATCCTGACAAATGTGTTAAAGCTAGTCTTAACAGTCTCATTAGACAATTAAATTCTTAGATCATTAAAGATAGGGCTGTGACTTTTGCAATTTCCATGTGCTATAGAATCTTAAATAGCACTTTTCCCAGGGGAGATTCAAATAAATTCCTTGCAAATGAGTCTTGCTTTTTTTTTTTTTTTTTGCTACAATAATTATTTTCTTAAAATATTTTAGAATAAGGTTTGTTTCAATTTCTTCTTCAAAGGACTTTGGTTACAGAATTTTTTAGGTTAACAATAATTTTATTATCTGTTCCTTTAAATTGCTTATTTACAAAATGAAGTGATTTTAACGATTTACTAGACATGACCAAAAAATAAACATAAATTAAGTTGTTTCTATCTTAAGCATTTTAGTGCCAAGAAGCATTTTGTTAGTTTTGAATTCTAAATATAGATTTAATCACCACATTCTACTGCACAATAAGTGGGTTTTATTTGGAAAGTTCCTGAGACTGAGGAATAAGTCAGGTCTGAATACTCTGTTCCAGCTGGTTCATTACTCTCTGCAAAGCAAGGGGTTGCAACAAGCTACCAAGAATAGAAAAACCCTTCTTCAGGAAGCTCATATCCTTATGGAGTTCATACAGTGCTCACAGTCCACAAACTTGCCAAACCTAGGACTCAAAGAAAATAAGCTCCTGTTTAAGTGATATCAAAATAATTTGAGTTCCAATTTATTAAAAGACCAACAGCATCCTGCACTTCTGGCCCACCAAGGTAGTATATGTTTACAGAGATGGGTAGAATAAGATGTAAGTGAAGAATGATTCATTCGTGATCATTAGTGCCTTATAAGCATGCTCTGGCATCTATTTTACCCTCTTCCTGGTATAAACTTGGTTGTAGATTCCATAGCTTTTTTGTTATTCATAGGTGGTAAAAATTTTGTTCACTCATATTTTTAAACAATTAAAAAATATATAACTCTCGTGCAGTTGAATGCTTTCCTCCTTCTATGGGAAGGCTTGTTTTCCAGGTTATTCTTTCTCTCCTTCTCCCCATTCCCAGGCTACGTGGACCTGGAGTTTGAGTGGGTGGTAGAGAGGAGAAGCACATGAGGAAAGTCTTGTTTACTTGGTACAGGTATCATCTGCTTTGGGTGTCCTATGGATAAAGTGTATTCTAAAATTCTAAATGCTTATTTCTAGAGGAGCTTTGGGAGTTTTATTTTATGCTTCCTCTGGGCTGACAATCTTTCAACTATAGTTTCCCCAAAGTGAGTAATCTCACCTTTTAGAACAAAAACAAACAAAATCTGAAATAAACTTTGTCATATTTCTGCTTCTCATACTTTAAGGGCTTCCTGTAACTTAGAACAAAATGTTAACTCCTCACCACTGTCTGAGAACTATGTCCCCTGACCCCAAGTACCCTTAAGCTATAACAGTCACCTGTTTGCACACCCTTCTTATTGGTCGATGGACACATGGCTCTTGCCCCACATTTGTCCCATGACATGATTCCCTCTGTCTGATACTTTTTCCAGTTCTGTATTTTTTCCATCCTTCGATCCTCAATTTATATATTAGATACTCAAACATGCATTTGTGTAAACACAATCTAAGCAAATCTAATCCTTTATTTTTCATTTTAGCATATTGATATGAAAATGAATATTCATCCATTTTAAAAAGAAAACTCTAGAAGAGGGCACATAGTCTATGCCCATCTAAACAGAAATGATACACTGCTATAAGGATAATTTTAGAAAGGCTAATGTTCAGAATTTTCTGAAGCTTGCAAAAACTTACAAAGAAAGAAACCACAATGAAGTTTGGTTTTGATCAGGGATAGAGTCAAGAAAAGTTGTGCACCAAAACTTAAAGTTTAGGTCAAATGAAATAATGTTAACTTTAAAAATGACAACATTAATGATAAAATAGTTTAAAATGCCTTAACAACTTTAAAATATTTTTTCTTTGTCCAGAGAAATGCTTTTCATTCTTGAAATGATGAAGCAATTCTTATAAGAACAAGAGATTATGAAAGTCTTGCATGGGTAAGTGTACTGTAAGAGAACACCAATAAGTGGAACAATGATAAATTTTTTAGCACTATTTGAATTTTTTGGGCATACATATCTTACTTTTGAATAGCACATTCACATGTTAAAAAACGGAAACAATACCAAAATTAAAACAATTTCAAAAATTAAAACAATATACTCTTGCTTCAGTTCTTTCATCCCCCATGCACTCGAGTTAACTGCTGATTTGTTTCTTGCACTCCTTTATACAAACACAAGTCAAGAGGAATTTCAATTCTTATTTTATTCTCCTCTTTTATACAAAAGATTGGATACTGCACGTACCTTTCTGCACTTTCTTTTTAAGCAATAAGCCCTGGAGGTGTTTTCATGCCTCCTTCTTTTTCTGCTGCACGGATGTGCCCACTTTACCTGGCCCTACTGGCAGACCCCTGAACTGTTTCCACTCTTCTAGAATTGCTAGTGAATGTGAGTCCTTTCAGACATGGGCAGATTTATCTTCCATGGGTACATTCCCACTAGTAGAATTGCTTGGTCACAGGTGGTGTGCATTTGTTATCTTGGAGGACGTTGCCAAGTTGTTGTGGTAGGACCTGTTCTGCTTTGCATTCCAGACGGCCATGTATGGGGTGGTCTATTTCTCCACCATCTCCCCAGAAAAGGATGCTGAAACATTTGGATTATTGCTAACCAGATAGGTAAAAAACAGTTTCTCTATGTCATTTTATCTTTCAGTTTTCTTATTAATTTAGCGTCTTTTCATAAATGTAAAGGCTATTTTTATATCCTGATCTATGTTCTTTTCATTTGAAAAAAAGTTTTATTTTAAAGATGTGGGGTACAATTTAGGGTTAGGTATATAAATGGTCATTGTACAGATAAAGTTTGGGTCTCACTTTGGTCCCCACATCACCTGGTATGAGATCAGGTACCCCTATTGATGAAGTGTGCCCCCTTTCTCCCTTCTCTGGCAGTTTTCCACTACTATCAATCACTTTTTTGTAGGATTATGATAAGTGTTCAGAGTCCACTTATGAGTTAGAACATGTGGTACCCAGTTCTTTGCTTCTGTGATAGGTCACTAAGGATTACAAACTCTAAATCCTTCCAAGTTGTTGAGAAATTCATAATTTAGTCCTTTATGGCTGCATGATAGTCCATAGTGTATATGTATCACATTTTTAAAATCCAGTCTACTTCCAGTGGGCAGCATGGTTGGTTCCATGTTTTTACTATTGTGAATAGTACTGCAATAGACAAGCATGCACAGGTATCTTTTTTGTAGAACGATTTGTGTTCCTCTGGACATATTCCCAGAAGGGGGATTACTGGGTCGTATGAGAGGTCAATTTTTAGATATTTTAGGAATCACCACACTGTTTTCCAAAGAGGTTGTACTAGTTTACACTCCCACCAACAGTGTAGAAGTGTGCCCTTTCCCTGCATTCTCTCCAGCATCAGTTGTTTTTTGAGTTATTGATGATGGTTATCCTGACTGGAGTTAGGTGGTATCAGTGTAGTTTTAATTTGCATTTCTTTGATGATTAGTGAGGCTGAGCATTTTTCCATGTATCTGTTGGCTGCTCATATGTCCTCATTTGACAAGTGTCTATTCATATCTTTTTCCTACTTTTTAATAGGGTTGCTTGTTTTTTTCTTTTTGGCATGTTTGAGTTGCTTATAGATCCTAGATGTTAGGCCTTTGTCAGGTATACAGTTGGCAAATATTTTTTTCCCATTCTGTGGGCTATGTCCCTGCCCTCTTGATGGTTTCTTTGTCTTTGCAGAAGCTTTACAGTTTGATGAGGTTCCACTTCTCTATCTTATCTCTTATGGCATGGGCACTTGGGGTTTTGATCAGGAATTCTTATAGTTTCTTATAGTTCTTATAGTTTGAGGTTTTATGTTTAGGTCTTTGATCCATTTAGAGCTAATTTTTGTGTATGGTGATAGGTAGGGGTTTTATTTTAATCTTCTGCATGTGATCAGCCAGTTTTGTCAGCAACATTTACTGACTAAGTTCTCCTCTTCCCAGTGGTTGTTAGTGGAGGCTTTGTTGAAGATGCGTTGATTGAGAAATTTAGGTTTTGCTTCTGGAATCTCTATCCAGTTTCTTTGGTTTATATGCCTGTTCTTGTACCAATACCAGGCTATTTTGATTATTGTAGTCTTATAATAAAGTTTAAAGTCTGGAAGTGTGATATCTTCCACTTTGTTTCTTTTGCTGAGGATTGTTTTGGCTATTCGTGGTCATTTATGATTCCATATGAATTTCTGTATTGTTGTTTCCAAACCTGAGAAGAAAGATGCTGGTAATTTAATGAGTATTGCATTAAATTTGTAGTTTGCCTTGAGTAGGATGGACATCTTAACAATGTTTATTCCTCCAATTTATGAGCATGGAATATTTGTCCATTTGTCTGTGTTATCTTTGATTTATTTGAGCAATGTTTTGTAGTTTTCATTGTAATAGTCTTTCATTTTTCTGGTTAGGAAAATGCCATGGTATTTTGGGGGTTTTTTTGGTAGCTATTGTGAATGAGATTGTGCTTACTATTTGAATTTCAACTCAGAAGACTGAGAAAAAAATGAAAATGATAAAAGAATTATTTCTAATCACTGAAAAAAATTTAATGTGGATAAAGACAGAAAATTGCATCAGTAAATTTTCTCAAATGTGAGGAGGGGGGATTTTTTTTTAAAGTACAGACTAGTGGTCATGACATCAATCCTAGGCAAAAATCTAGCATCAATAGTTACTATAAAATGATACTTTGTACACACCTAGAAACAGAAGAAATTATACTAATTTAAACTGGATAAATTTTTATATAATCACTATACAAACAGATTCAAGCAATGCTGTAAATACCTGTATTTCAGAAAACAGTTTTGAGATTTGTTGGAATATATAACAATTTCAAAAGGTACACTCCAAAGTTACTAGTTAAGGGGCAAGCATAAACCTCAGAGTAAGTTTTTAGTATCTCTATTTTTGGCCCTTGTTTATATTTCTGATTTGAATAATAATTTGGATTAATATATACATATATATTTAAATCCAGAAATGGAATAAATATGCTGAATGCAAAAATTAGTAGCTAACAGATATAGAATCTCTAAAAATATAGGTCTTACTTATTTTTAATTTAATAAGTAGAATTTAGACTTTATTAATGTTACATGGAATTTTTCAGGGTGATGGAATTCCTTTAAATCCTGCTCGGGGTGTTAAAACTTGGAACTGCACACCAAAAATATAAATTTTAGTATATATGTTTAAACAAAAATATAAATAAGTAAAATCTACATTTACTTAAAAGTGGATTAAGTTCACTGTAGCTATCATGTTCTTAATTTTTTAAACTATTTTAGGGTTTTTATAAATAGCTATATTTTATCTAAGGAAGAGTTCATACTTATGCTTTCACATATTTTGTGAATAATAGAAAATACATTTTAAAGATATTTATTAGTTTCTTACATTGTATAAACATTAATTTTTAATGTAAGGAGAATGGGTTTATTGTCTTATAAAAAGCAATTTTCCAGAACTTATAGCTGCTTATGTAAAGAATAAGTATATGGACTATTTGGATGATACGATATCTAGATATTTTCTCTTGCTGGATATCCAAATGAAGGTAAACATAACAGATAAAGACAGATTCTTTCTATATTCAACAAATATTGTTAATCCCTACATGGCATATATTGAAATGTTTCACTTTTATCTACCTATTTCTTCTAAAATATTATAGACTATTTCAATTCAAATTATCTGAGTTCCCAAAGACAAATTCCAAAAATCTCTCAATTTGGCAGTTTAACAAGAACTGAATATTGAAATGCATGTCTCTGTGCCTATATTTTCAGACAGAGAATATAGACGAAGTCTGTCCTTGAGACAGTAGCATCAGCATCAGTGCATATACTGAGCTGTGACCCAGACATCCTGAGGCAGAAATGTTGGGGTCAGAGTTCAGCATTCGGAGATCTCACAAGCTCTGTCAGTGATTCCAGTGCTTGGATGGCCAGTGTGAGAACTCCTGTGAGAAATTCTGTGTGAATGTGAGAACGTCTATGGTATAATATCAGAGTCAATTCTAACATGAACAACATAGACTTTATTTTTTAAACAGACAAAGAATTAAATTACAATTGTTGTAATGAATGGAAAATGCCAGCCATTCCTAGGGCCTAAGGGAGAGAAGAACCAGGACTCCTTTATTCATTTAGAGTTATTTATGAAGCATCTATGATGCTCAAGTCATTGGGGCTGATGATGTGACATAGTTGTGCATTTGGAGATTACAATATAATACAAATGGAGAAGAGTAACAGAAATAGCACACACACAATATAAGTACAAATATTAATAACTTTATATAATAGCCAAGAGATAAATGTAATTTAGATTCAGTGCTCAGAAAAAAAGTTTTTGAGGAATGTATCCTTCCACAAAGGACAGAAAAGTGAACTCCAACTCTAAGGTAATGCAGTGGAAGAGGGAAGTATTTCAGGCAAAAAGATGAGACAAAAGTGAAAAAGCCCAGATTTAGGAGATACATTGGTCTGTTCAAGAGAAATCAGATGTAGTGGATCCTGTGAGGAGCTACCTAGATTCCATCCTAGGATGGAGACACAGGTCTGTGTCCCTGGCCTCAGTTTGTGAAGACTCTGAAGTGACATCCACGCTCTAGAGCCCCTGCAAGGCCGGCTGAAGTGTTTGTTATGACTGTCTTTCTACCCAACTTCTTCTTTTGCTACTTCCCCCTGCAATTCCTTGCAGGTCCCATAAAACTCCATAATTCACCTCCTGAACCCAACCTTCCCCAGAAAGGAAAAAAAAAGATCACTGGAGGGTAGTTAGGAAGGGGTAGAGCCTTGTGAGACGGGTGTGAGAAGTTAAACTCAAGACAGATAAAAGTTTATGGTAAAGAGAAACATTTTGGCTGGGCATGGCGGCTCACACCTGTAATCCTAGCACTTTGGAAGGCTGAGAGGGAATAGTAGCTTGAGCCCAGGAGTTCAAGATCAGACTTGACAATATAGTGAGACCTTGTCTCTACAAAACATAAAAAATTAGCTGGACATGACGGCATGCACCTGCAGTTCCAGCTATTCAGGAGACTGAGGCAGAAAGATTACCTAAGCCCAGAAGGTCGAGGCTGCAGTGAGCCATGATCATGCTACCCACTCTAGCATGGATGACAAAGTAAGACCTTGATTCAAAAAAAAGAAGATAATGCTTTTTATTTTAAGTGTTCCAAGTGCAATAGGAAGCCATTAACGGGTTTTCAACAGATTCAACAATAGAAGGTTCACCAAACATGGTTTAAGATCATCACTCCAGTCGCTGTTTGGAATGGGAACAGTTTTATCCACCCATTAATATAAAATAAAGAAATGGGCATTTAAACATTTTTATGATGAGATTATAATCATAACACTGTGTTGTCTTTCATATTTAGACTTCTCAATCACTGGCTTTCACAGAACAAGAACATTTCATAAGTGAGATTTCAAGTTCTTTGGAAAAAAGCCTGTTTTCCAACTCTGAATTCTCAAGAACAATTAGCATGATTCTGAATACATAGTAAATGCCTAATTCTGAAGTTGAAATGAAAGTTGCCTTGGGCATACGAGTTGCAAAAAGGCGTTGGCTCTCTCTAAGATGCCTCATCTGTCCTCATTATTTTTGAGTGTTCACTGCAGCTGCCTGCAGTCAGTTCTTTAGCCTTGGCAAGCGCAAGTACTGGATGTATCAACACACTAAGAATAGATTTGTATCGCGGGAAAAGGCTCATATTAACCAAGTCTCTAGAGACAGATGTTTAAAGCCTGAACTCAAAGGTAGATCAGCACATTTTCTCTTGTTCAGCAAGCTACTTTCAAATATGAATAAGATGCTATCTGTGCTTACACTACTAAAAGTCAAATTACAATCAGAAATGTGTTTGGTAAGCACAGAATGAGAAAAAGGAAAGTCACTATGTGACTGGAATGTGTGAAAGCATCATGAAAGACAACCTGATTTAGTCAAATTCAAATTATGGATTTTTCTGCTTATTAAGAATCAGACAAAAATGTATCTTGGCGCTTGAATGAGCATGTTCAAAATTTGCTTTCTTGATGCTTCTAGAGCCAAGGAGCATATTTTAAAACATACACTTTTCCTAATGTCAATTAATGAGATTTTAGTCAATCCTTGCTAGAGTAATTGTATGCTTTTGGAATAATTTTCTCCTGTCTCTAAAATGACTTTTTAATAATTTCATAATTTTAATCAATATTTGTCTTATTTCTGTTATATGGCAGAGGGTAAATTTTTGGGTAGAAGTTAATTTTTGTCTTTTTTTATCACTTATGTGGCAATTAATACTAAAGGAAAAATAATAGTTCCAATTGTATAGTAAATGATAATTTTAAAAACCCTTATATTAATGAGCTAATATTGGATAATTTTATAATTACTCAAATAGATGAAGAGTTTTCCTACACGGAGTAACACAATTGACACAATATCAATTGAATGTTAATTATCTCAATTTGTTACCAGTTAGAATAGCACAGAACTATCTATGTCAAGACTTAAAGATGTATGTAGGTTAAAAATATGACTTCAGGGCCAGGTGTGGTGGCTCATGTTTGTAATCCCAGCACTTTTGGAGGCTGAAGCTGGAAGATTGCTTGAGACCAGAAGTTAGAGACCAGGCTGGACAATATAATAAGACCCAGAATCTACAAAAAGTTTTAAAAATTAGCCTGAGTGGTGGCACATTCCTGTAGTTTCTGCCACTCAGTATGCTTGACTCCAGGAATTTGAGGCTGCAGTGAGCTACAGTTGCACCACTGCACTCCAGCCTGGGTGACAGAGCAAGACCCTGACGTTAAAAAACATATATGTATATGAATCCAGGAAAACTTTTGAAAATTGTCCAGTGAATCATCTTGGCTTTTAAATTCCCCTGTGTCACAACAGTGAGGAAAATGGTCAGGATGTTATAGTATATATGTTTTTGCAGAGAAATAATTGAATTATCTAATATGATTCTTCTGTTCCCAAGTTGTACATAAAATAAAATTTCATCCATTTAAGCTTAGACAAAATGCTGCCTTCTCATTTAGATCAGTAATGATTTTGGATAAGTGCAGTATTTCAATGATAAATTTTAATTTTGGCAAGAGATTAAAGGAATAAAAGAAGGCCCTAGTGAAAAAAACAAAGCAGTAGGAAGAATAGCAGGGTGATGGAGTAAAATAAACAAGTGTCAGTGACCAGCACTGACCAAGGGTGGGTTAGGACCCGCACCAGAGAATCTGGACAGCGAGAAGACCACTCGGAGGCAGTTCTTCTGGGAACAGTCTGATCAGGACTGGAGCCGATTTTATTCAAACCTTTTCCAACTTATATACCATTTTCTATACCCTCCAGCAGTGTGATAATCACTCACTGGGGGCGTACAAGTTTCATGCTTTACAAACTATGCATCACAAGACCACCACGAGATCTGCAATTTCCAAGCAAACAATTAGAATTCCATGATGCCTGCCGTGCTTACATTAAGGTCACAGGTGCACAATTTCAATACAAATCGTTCAAAGTGTTTTCCATAATGTTCAATGAATCATTCATATTATACTCTTTGCTCTATACCCTGATTAATACAAAAAACTTCCTGAGTTAACTCTAGGTTCAATCCAAGTTCACTGATTCCCAATATTTTTAACAATTAATATTATCAACTTAACACTATACTATAATCCATAAGTTTAGTTAAATGACTTAACTGTCAGTTATACTATTATCCTATTACGATTTAACGTAATGCCTTATAACTCAGTTAAAACTTATTCTTAAACTACAAAACTTTACTATAATTCATATGTTTCATATGTCTAAACTTTAATTTTTATATGATCTAGTTATTGGACTTTAATACTATGCTATATCCTATTAAGCTAATACCTTATCGTTAATTTTTTTATAAATCGTATAGTAACTATTACACTTGAATAATGTAGCAAAAGGAAACAAAACAGCAAGCATAAATTTATGCAACTATGAGTGTATATGTATATATTTTATCCTAACAAGTCTACTCTAAAAATCAAATAGTAGCTGTCACACTCTTGAACAAGGAAATGCAGGGCTGCCAAGATGGCAGCCATGGGCTGAAGCAGACAGAGTTTCGGTAATTAACGAAACAAAAGAAAACCTTCTACCTGGCTAGGGGCAGGGCGACAAAACTATCATGGTAATTTAGTTTCTAATCTTAGCCCTAGGGGAAACAGCTTTCGGGAACAAGAGCTGACTACCCAGTCTACCAGGAAATAGAAGTTAAAAAATATCTAGAAAGAAGTAAAACTTAGAAAGACAGAGAAATAATTCTGCTATGCACTTTCCATCAGGTGTGTTGAGATTTACTTATAAATTTTACTGCCATATATGCTCACTGGTCACTAATCACATGCCAATATCATAGGTATAACTGATATCCTATGTCAGAGGTGATCTTCCAGATGGGCCTTTACAGGCCTCAGCCATGTAGCTATAGATGTTGGCTCCCAACAAACAAGTAGTGAAAAGTCTCTGGTTCTGGAATGCTTGAGCAATATGGAATTATTTAGTTGCTCTAATTACTAGATTTGTTATTTATAAAATGAAGATAACATATGCCCCATTCAAACACTTGCTTATTGAGGCTAATTGAAATAATGAATGTGAAAATAAGGACTTTTACAAATGTTAGTGAAAAGTATTGTTATCAGTAACAAAATTAAGTTATTTCTAATACAATTATAGTAGTAGTCACAATTTGCCTTAATAATAATGATAGTGAAATCAGGGCATCTATATTCTTACAATTTGGAACCAATTTGGTGTCAGAAAAATGAGATGAAACTGAAACATAAGAAATGAATTAGTTATCATCTTACTTTTTAATAATCACTGAAACAAGTATTTGAATGTTAGGCCTCTTTCTTTCAAAATTATCTTTTTGTTGAAAAGCATATTTATGATGAAAGGGTAGTTTTGTGTGAGTTTTTTTTTTTTTTTGGTCATTTTGTGTTTAGTTTTGTTTTTGCTCCTTTTTAGACTGAAATCCAGGAGGAAACAGTTTATCTTGGGCCCTACATTTTCTGCAGGCGCAGACACAGTGATGTCAACTTTAATATAAATGTAGAACAGATTTGTTTTATGTAGCTTTGCTGCCAAATATAGTGGATACAAAGTCTTTCCTCCTTGGTTTACTGCTTATGTATAATGCAAATGCTGTGATAGCTCAGCAAGATCTCATAAGGCATGTCAGATTGGTTCAATTGATAGTATTTGTAATGTTGGATTTTTTTGCATTTGAAAAGAATAGATGATGAGATGTTCAAAACATGACCAAGCCAAGCAACAACCTCCAATAGAAATGGCCCCATAAGCAGCACCATGTAATTATTTCTCTAGTGTAATCTCACGTAACCACTGCCAAAATAAGCTTTCTAAGCACATTTTATCCTGCCACTCTGCCACTCAAGGAGCTGCAATTGATCCACACTGCCTATCACTTCAAGTAACAAATTCATCTTTTATTTATTTATTGACTCAACAAACATTGATTGAGCTCCTACCCTGGGAAAGGAACTATTCTAGAAGCTGGAAATACAGTGGTGATTAATACAGACAAATGCTCAATAAACTTTTACTATTTATCAAACTCTTCAGTATTTCTATCTAATATAGCGAACTCAAGTCTATGATGGAAATTACATTAGAATCTTTGTATATCCTGACTGCTCACCACTTATAAAATGTAGGTTTTTAAATTATCTGTCTTTCAACTTGCTTTTAGTCATTGTCCAAGTGCCCATTTCTTTCTCTTTAGCCCATCCAAGTTATTGTAATTGTTCTGCTTGCCCATTTTCTCTACAAAGCTCTTTCACATTTTTCTATAACTTTCATTTGTTCTAGAGCCATCAACACCCAGTTTATCACTTAATTATTTGTTAAGACATCCACATCTGTAAATTTTATATCCCTAACTTTATTACTGCCTTCCAGGGATATGGTAAAAGAATGTACTAATTTCTAAGTATTTACTGATTATCTAATGAACCTACTATTTATCTAACATCTAATGAGCTGTTAAATTTTAAAAACAAGAGATATATTCAATGAACAATATTAATACATATTTAAGATTTAAACAATTACTAAATGTTAAAAATTAGTAAATATACTCTGTACTTTAGAGTTTTCTGTTCTTATGTTTTAATCATGTATGATGATATATTTAAGGAATAAATAGGCCATTTTTGACTTTACTATTTAAGTTGAAAACATAACAGTAAATATATGACGTATTCTTTATGGTATGAATTAGTGAATTGATAACATGTAATGTTTATTTCTCCCTAGAAATTTGATTTTTTATAATGTTTTTGTTTGTTCATTTGTCTTTAATTGAGGTTGAAAATCAGATTCATAGGTCAATATTGTAAATTGTAGTACATAGAATGGTGAAGATATGTCTCAGCTTTTTTAAAGCACATGTAAAATTATAAACATTTTCTGGATTGGAAGAACCAACATTGTGAAGATGTCCATCTTACCTAAGGCAATCTACAGATTTAATGCAATACTCATCAAATTACCAGCAGCATTCTTCTCAGACCTAGAATATACAGGAATTCATATAGAAACACAAACAACCAAGAATATCAAGAACAATTCTCAGCAAAACAAAAACAAAAACAAAGCAGGTGTTATCATATTACCATACTTCAAACTTTACTATAAAGCTACAATAATCAAAACAGCTTGGTATTGGTACAGGAACAGGCATATAGGCTAATGGAATAGAATTGATATTCCAGAACCAAAACCTCAATTTCTCAACCAACTCATCTTCAACAAAGCCTCCACTACCTACCACTGGGGAGAGGAGAACCTATACAATAAATGGTGCTGGGAAAACTGGCTGACCACATGCAGAAGACTCAAACAAGACCCCTATCTATCCCCATACACCAAAATTAACTCTAAATGCATCAGATACCTAAATGTAAAACCTCAAACCATAAGAACCTTAGAAAATGCAGGACACACCCTTATGGAAATTGGAACTGGCATTCAATTCCTGAACAAAACCCAAAACCCATGAGCCATAAGTGATAAGATAGACAAGTGGAACCTCATTAAACTGACAAGCTTCTGCAAAGTGAAAGAAACCATCAAGAGAGCAGAGAGACAGCCCACTGACTGGGAAAAAGTATTTGCCAACTCCATGTCTGACAAAGGTCTAATATCTTGGATCTACAAGGAACTCAAACGTGCTGAAAAGGAAAAGACAAACAACCCCATTACAAAGTGGGCAAAAGATATGAACAGACACTTCACAAAAGAAGACTTACAAGCGGCCAACAGACAAACGAAGAAATGTTCAACCTCACTAATCATCAAGGAGATGCAAATTAAAACTACACTGAGATACTACCTAACTCCAGTCAGAATGACCATTATCAATAACTCAAAAAAATAGCAGATGATGGGGAGGATGTGTTGAAAAGGGAACACTTCTACATTGTTGGTGGGAGTGTAAACTAGTGCAGCCTCTGTGGAAAGCAGAGTGGAAATTCCTAAAAGCTCTAAATATTGACCTCCCATATGACCCCGCAATCCCCCTACTGGGAATATACCCTGAAGAACTCAAATCACTCTATGAAAAAGATACCTGCACATGTATGTTTATTGCAACATTGTTCACAATAGCAAGAACCTGGAACCAACCATACTGTCCATCAAAAGAGGACTAGATTTAAAAAATGTAGTACATATACACAATGGAATACTTCGCAGCTATAAAAACAAACAAAATCATGAATTTTGCAGCAACCTGGATGGAACTAGAGTCTATAATA
>NW_007233449.1:33089-71577 GCF_000164805.1 Carlito syrichta | reverse complement strand
TGGGATTAACAGTAGTCAATATCTGTCTGGGGACAGGGGGACACCCCTTATCAACAAGGGTGCCTGAATGATGCAGATTTGTATACCTAACCCTTAACTATACCCCACAATTTTAAAATAAAAAATATGTTTAAAAAAAATGGTACATATACATGATGGAATATTATGCAGCCATAAATAAGGACAAACATATGGACTTTGCAACAACTTGGATGGATTTAGAGTCCATCATACTCAGTGATCTATCACAGAGACAAAGAACAGAGTACCACATGTTCTCACTCATAAGCAGATCTTGAACAATTATCATAATACTATAAGAAAGGGATTGGCAGTAGTGGGAAACTGCCAGGGGAGGGGGTGGGATTGACATTTGAGGGAAACTGCCAGGGGAGGGAGGGGCATGCCTCATCAACAAAGGTACCTGCATAATGAACATTTGTATACCTAATCCTGAATTGTACCCCACATCTTTAAAATCAATCAGTCAATAAAAAAAAAGAAAAGAAGAAAAGACTTAGAAACTTGTATTAAGCAGAGTTTGAATAAAAAAAAGAAAAGAAAAAGAAAGCATTTGGCAGTAATGGGAAACTGTCAAGGGAGGGGAGTGGGATTGGCAGTTGAGGGAAACTGCTAGGGGAGGGAGGGGCATACCTTATCAACAAGGGTACCTGCGTGATCAATGTTTGTATACCTAACCCTGAATTATACTCCACATCTTTATAATAATAAAAAAAAAGAAATAAACATTTTCTTCTCACAAAAATGTCCTGGCGTGTAGTTTTTCTGTTTAACCTATATGTGTATGGATTTTGATTTTCAAATTAGGGAATGAAAATGCATAAATGTATAAATATTGTCAAAAAGGGTGACTAGACAAAATACTCTCTTTTTCAAAGTTAAATAATTTATTTAGCATTTAGAAGAAAACAACAAACAATTGTTTTGAAAAATGAAGTTCTGCTCTAGTTCTTATATTTATGCTTTAGAAAAACTATTAAAGATATTTCTACACAAATGTGAACATTTGCTTCTAAGCACCTACAATTATACCCTGACTTTCCGATGATAAAATAAATTTTAAAATAGTTCCAGTAATTTCTGAATATAGCACTATCTTGGAAAAGACTAAATTTTGCAATGTGATTAATGAGCATTTTATGGACTTCACTGCATTTCTTTGTGAGTAATATCAATTACAACATATGGCATCACTGGAACTTTCTTGTTGAATTGAGTCACTAGGTAGATATTAGCTACAGAAGAAGAAAGTAGAAACGAGGCAAGAAAATAAAGAATGTTGTGGAGTTAATTTCCCATAGAATTCTTTATCGGTAGAAGATTGCTAGCTTAAAAGACATACTAACTTTCCTAAAGCTTTGGTTCAAGGATTTTATTCCACTGTGCTTTTAAAAACTTTCCTTAGAGCATTTATAGTATACTCCATCTTCAAAATCGTTTAAAGCTGTCGACTAGCTAGTCTTCACAACACCCCTTTCAGGCAGGTAACCATTATTATTCTCATTTTACACTTGGGAAAAAATAGTAAAATTGTTAAAAAGAACACTCAGTGACTCAGATCCCTGAAGTAGAATTCTAGCCTATTACACAGATCCATTCTCAGCCAAAGTTTTCTTTTAATAGCTACCTTTATAATTGTGTAGGTTAAGTTTATTCAAACATTCAGTAATTAGTAGTTGAGCAACAACTTCATGCAACACAATTTCTGGGTGAACTTATCCTGCCCCTCAAAGAACTCACAAACTAATACACATAAGCACATGCGCCAACACATACCCACATGTTTATACACACACAAACGTGTGTGTGTGTGTGTGTGCATGTGTGTGTGTGTGTGTATCTGAAAGGCGGTGATGCAAACTGCAAACAAATTATTATCATTCATAGTAATACGTTTTAAGCCACATATCCAAAGAAAGAGAGAGATCCTTTTTACCTAAAAATGATCAGTGGAAGTCTCAATGTGTAAGTGCCATTCTTATGTCACCTTGTATATACAGTATAAATTTACCCCCTTTATCTCCAGTTCTGCAATTCCAGATGTCTAAATTATTGTTCCCAACAATTTCATCTGCAGATGAGTCAACTCCTCCTCAATTTTTTTCTCTATATCTGCCAAAATAATTTTCTAACCTTGAAATTCAAGTAATCCTGATGATTTCTATCAGACATATTTGGGAAAATGGACCTTGAAGAATAAACTCTAACTTATTTTCATAGAAACAAGTTCTTCCTATTTTTTTTTTTTTTTTTGTTGTTGTTGTTCACAGTTTCATTGGTCCTTGCACACTTAACAGCAGCAGGCAGTCTTACATTATGCTTTTACATACTTTTGTAATACCACTTGTCATGCTCTGCTAGAATTATTAGTTAATTTCCACCACTAAGCTACTGGTCATAGAACTGAGTACAATCTCCTCAAGCAGGAGTTTAATGAATACCTGTTTATGTCACTATAAGAATAAATGATCCAGTGGAATGTAGAAGTTCTGCGCATTCCAAGGTGTAAGATGTGTCTCCAGTAAATGTCCTCAGAGATGAAAGATTCATGACATAATTAGAAAATGGCATATCATTCTTCTTGGTAGAAGTTCTAGGTTTAAGTAGAGGAGGAGAAGGGCAAGGCAGGAAAGGATCAGATCATAGAAATTTTCCATAGTGATGTCTAGTCATAGTTTTTGATTTTTCTCTCTCATTAATTTACTTTGTTCTAAGCATTGTCTACCTCCTTTTTCACATTCAATCAAGTGTTTATTCCTTCAAATACAATCTGCCTGTACAAATCAGGTCATTCTGGTATTGTTGAAAAATTGCTTCTTAACAGATATCTGTTAACTGGTTCTCATTTTTCCAAATGTGTATTTGTCTCGTATAAACAGAATACCAGATTAATCTTCACAGACTACATTTCTTATCTTACCATTCTCTACTCTAAAAAAAAAAACTTTAATGACTCTTCATTATCTACATGATACAAGTTGGGATAAGCTATTTTTTTCTTTTCATTTAGTTTCATTTGCCTAAAATTAAGAAAACAAACTGCAAAATGTTATTAAACTAGACTAGTAATATTTCAAAGAATGGCTACTTGTCCTTAAGTACATATATTTTCCACCTCAATCTAGCTGAAGACATATGGTGAAGAAGACAAAATCTATAAAGAAAAAAAATAGTATATACCCATGGTTTGGAAGGCTCTTTGAAAGAATATTTAACTTTTTGGGTATTCTTTCTTTGGGGCTAAACATATGGTGCTTTCATTCTTGGCATACATAATTTGAGTATTTTTAGTTGACCTATTTTACTGTAATAAACTAAATGTAAGAACACCACTTATAAAAAAGCAATTTGCGGTGGAGAAGGTATAAGGATAGGGTATCTAAAGTGTCTCCTTCAGGAAAATCATAACTCATGATGGCAGAGTCAAAGCCATTGTTAGATTATTCCTTCAACCATGCATTCATCCATTTTTTTAGGCTAAGATTTCTTAGATATGACATCCAAGAATGATTAAGGAGAGAACAAATTAATAAATTAGACATCGCCAAATTGTTTAAATCCCTCAAAAACATCATTAAATAAATGAAAAGACAAGCTACAGAATTGATTATATACTTACATACATCTGATAAAGAACTTGGAATCAGAATGTAAAAGGAACTTTCAAAATTATATGAGAAAATTAACCTAATAGAAAGGGGAACACTAATTGAACAAGCATTTAGCAAAGAAGACATACAGATGCCAGAATATTTGTAAAAAGGTTTTAATTCATTGTTCATTAGGAAATTGCAAAGTAAAACCACTGGACAGCTATTAGAATGGCAATATTGTGAAGACTGAGTATACCAAGTGTTGGTGAAAATGTGTATTAGTTTATTTTTACTGCTGTAACAAATTACATCAAACTTAGTGGCCTAACATCTTACATAGTGTGTATATTTGTCAGAATTAATGAGCCAATAGTAATAAAATGTTATTCACTAAAGTCCATACTTTATTCAGATTTCCTCAGTTTTTCTCTAATGATGTCCTTTTGTTCCCTTAAGATTCCATCTAGGATGCAATGACATTTAGTAGTCATGTCTCCTTAGGATCCCATTGGTTTTGACATTTTCTTAGACTTTTCTAACTTTTGAAGACTTTGATAGTTTTGATAATTACTGGTCAGATATTGTGTCAAGTAACCCTCAATTGAGATTTGTTTGAGGCTTTTCTCATGATTCTCTCCTGTCTAGGAAGGAAAACCACAGTAGTAAATTACCACTCTCATCACATCATAGTAAGGGTACATCATCGATCACCTGGCTTTATGTAGTATTCGTAACATTTCTTCATCATAAAGCTATTTATTTTTCTCCCTTGTACCATTTGGAAGAAAGTGACTAACATAACCTACACTTAAGGCATTATTTGACATAATATGCTTTTAAATAAAATTTAGGAAGATTTTAGCTATTGTTTATTTAAATATTTTATCTGCTCTTTCTCTCTCTTCTATCTTTCTAGGACATCCCATTGCAGTGCTTAAGATTTTTACACAAGTCACTGAAGCTTTTTTCTTTAATTTTCTTTTCCTCTATATTTCATGGACTGAATAAATTTTATTGATCAATCTTAACATATACTGATTTTTCTTCTGCCATTCTTATAACTACTGTTGGGCCAATGTAGCAACTTTTTGTGTTTTTGTTTTCTTGAACTCTCGAATTTCAATTTGATTTTCTTTTATAGTTTTACTTTATTAAAATTCCCTATGTGATGAATGATTATCATCAAAATTTTATTTAATTCTTTGGATTTTTTTTGAAATTTTGGCTACTAAATTCAATATCTTTGTATACTCAGAATCCATTTCTATTGACTGCACTTATTTCTGTGACTAGGTCCCATTTTGCTATTTCCTTGCTTATCTTGTAATATTTTATTGATAACTAGAAAATTTAGGTAATTTAATGTAGATAATATATCTGAATTGTTTATTTTTATTTTTAAAATAACGTGCTTAGACTCAAACTGCAGAATATCATTCCCCACTGTGTATAGTTGCTGTTTCCTTGCTCAGCTTTTTCTCCTATTATTATTTATTATTATAATTGTCTTATTATTATTATTATTTTATTTTAGCCTGGATTACTGATGGTTGTCTAGCTAAGTCATTAGCTAATGATTTGGTCAGAGTTTGTGCTCATTAAATCCTCGGTGTTTTTTATTGCCAGAACCTCTTTGCTAATTTTCTTATAATCTGCTGTTTACTCCAACTGGGACTGTTGTCTTAGGCTAGCAAGGCTATGGATTTCCCCATTCTCATTTTCTACTGAGTTTGTCACTTTTAAATGACAACCCTGTAAGGTTTTGTGCCCTACCGCAAATCAATTCCAGTCATCTGGAAGCAATGGTTCTGGTCTCCTTCCCTTTCCTCCTCTTCCCCATTCATCTCCACCTCTGTAAAGCTACTATTCTTGCCAGTAGAACTAGGGGTGTTGAGGGAGCAGCCCAAGGCAAGTTGCCAGCAGAGTGCAGTGCAAAGCTCTAATCATTTCCTGGTTTCCTGGGAATATACACTTTTCAATTTGTTATCTGCCTTTAACAACTTGCAAGCCTGAAAGGATGGTTTTTGACAATTTTGTCGAGTTTTATACTTAGTGTGTGGAGGGAAAAAATTTTCCAGCTTCTACACACTGTCTTAATGGCAGTCTTTCTCTAACACTCAACCCTGAGGCTGGTGCACACAGGGCCACTACCTCCCCCGATGACTCCTTTTAGGGATTAAAATACATCTTATGAATATTTTATCATTGGAATCTGTTGCACTGGGCTCTGAAAGTTATTTTTTTAGAACTAATAAGACTTTTTAAAACTATATAAAAGAGGAAAGGCATTCATTGTGACTTAACTACAACTACAGTTTATGCAAACTGTATTTTATAATTGAACATTAATAACTCATTACAGAATGTTCTCCTAAACTACAAAACATTTTTTGGCAGATCTAGTTGAAATAACATCTTGATTGGTTTTATGAGTTGCTTATTTACAATAGGTACGAGAACTCAGTCACTAAGGAATTTACACTGATTTATATTATCATGTTTAAATAAATACTTACTCTCAGTTAGTACATAATATGAGCATATATTCACCACAAAAATGTCTATGAGTAGGTGAAAGCCTGACAAGAGCAAAAATTCAAATTATGTAATTCCAAATGACAAAGGAAGGTGACTTTATTATTACATTTTTTTTTCTAATTTATGACTTTTGCCTAAAGCAGTGGCATTTAAGCAGGGCAAGAAATCCCAAATATTTTCATTTTCTTGACAGAAAATATTAAATGACAAATAATAGTTCTACAGAAAAACAATGAAAAGTTTTAGCAAAAAACTTGCTAACAACTTATGTAGTCCTTTAGTATTTTATAAAAGATGCATATTACATTATACACTCAATATTATATATTCCACATAGATCCAATAACTCATTAGTTGTCCACTTATTTGGATATAATGTCTCATATTACTGAAATAGTATTATGTCAACAATAAAATCTCACTTTATTAGCAAATTTGTGGATATGTTGAACATATCTGATTTGAATGAGTACATAAAAAATTTGCATCACCACATATATTATGGGAAGATTAATAACTCACATCAAATTCAATAGCTAATAGCAAAGCTAACTTAACAGTTAATTTGTAATAGAAAATTTTAAAGTACAACTAATTAAATACATGTTATTAATACTCTGAAAACAAAAAAAAAGAATTCCCTTATAGAAACTGTATATTTTCAAATTATCTGCATCTGAGAAGGGATTTTAATACTTTCCTTTGTATCCTGGCTTAGAAGCCTCAGTGAAGTGTATAAATAGACTAAATTCAACATAAGCTCACTGAAGTTATTATTCCTCCATTAGACTGTTGTAATAAAAATTTGCATGCTTAAATACCAGGATCTCTCCTAGAAAATATTTCACTTGGATAAATACTAGATACCATTTATTATATTTGTTGACACCAAAATTAATATTTTCCTATTTTAAAATCAAAAAGTAGCTTACAATTTGAGAAGTTTTAAAGTTATAATGGGTGACCCTTTCTCTTAGTGAGAAAATTGTATAATGATATGTCATACAATCAGTGATAATGTAGATTAAACAGAGATTATGTAAAGTGTGTCTTTATGTGTATAAGTCAATGAGGAAAAAAGTGCTAAACATGATATAGATAAACTCCTCTGTGTGAAATGAAACAGGAGTTTGGGGAATAGGTTCATTAGAGAATAGAAGACAACACACAATACGACCAAAGAACATTTAAGATCAAGACTGCCTGAGTGCCTGAGTCCGCGGGTTCGAGACCCGCACGGGCAACTTGGCGAGAACTCATCTCTACAATAGATCAAAAATTAGCCGGGTGTGATAACGCGCGCCTGTAGTTCCAGCTACTTGGAAGGCTGAGGCGGAAGGATCTCCGGAGCCCAGCAGGTCAAGGCTGTGGTGGCCGGGAGCAGCCACTGCACTCTGTCTGGGTGACAGAGTGAGATTCCAACTCAAAAAAAAAAAAAAAAAAAGACTGTCTAAGTTAGCTCACTTGAGATAATAGCCTCCAGCTCCATTCATCTTGCTGCAAATGCCATGAGTTTGTTCTTTTTTATGGCTGTGTAGCATCTCATGGTGTGTATGTACCATATTTTCTTTATCAATTGTTGATGGACACATAGGTTGGTTCCGGGACTTTGCTACTGTGAATAAGGCTACAATAAACATACAAGTGCAGGTGTCTTTTTGATATAAGGATTTCTTTTCCTTTGGATGGATGTCTAGTAGTGGAATTGATGAGTCAATGGTGGTGGCTCTATTTTTGTTCTCTGAGAAATCTCCATACTGTTTTCCATAGAGGTTGTACTAATTTACATTCCCACTAGCAGTGTATGAATGTTCCCTTTTCTCTGCATCTGGGCCTATATCTTGTTTTTTGACCTTTTAATAATAGGTATTCTGAGTGGTATAAGATTGTACTTCAGTGTGGTTTGCATTTACTGTATGGCATATTATCATTTATAAGTGGGAGCTAAACAATGGGCACCCACAGATATAAAGATGGAGATAATAGACACTGGGGAGTTCAAAAGGGAGAAGAAAGATAGAGGGGGGTGAGGGTTGTAAAACTGACTATTAGGTACTACATCCACAATTTATGTGATGGATACACCTTTATTCAATATGCCCATGTAACAAAAAGCACATGTACCCCCAGAATCTAAAATAAAAATAATAAAAATGTTTAAAAATGAGAGAGTGAGCAGTGCTGGTGGTTGTGGGAGGATCCCTGGGCATCAGAACCATTCTTAAGTGGAGATACTATGGCTGGTGTGACACAGGTTAACAGGAGTCTCTGCCCCAAGGGCACTAGTGATCCTGGGACTCCCTGCAGCCCAGTCGTACCCACCCTCTGGTGCCTGGGGATGCTACCTCTGTGCTGCAAGGACTTCCTATCTGGCTCCTGCTTTTTGAATGTCATGAGAGACAGAGCATGTTGAGAGGTGAGGGAGCTGTAACCACCATGATGGAAGGTTCTGTGCCTGGTCATGCTCATATTTGTGAAAAGCCTATGAAGACAAAAAGAAACTGAAGTAAAAATGAAGAAATCTTGTGAGCGTCGCCTTAAGATATAATATTTCCTTTATAAAATCCCTTCAAGGATAAGAAAAATGTATGAAGACATTGAGAGGCTCAAGGTTAAATATGATGGACAGTTGTTTATTGTTATTTTCTCCTGAAGATCTTACTGAAATTATAATCAAGAAATGAAAATATATATGAACACTGAACAGGCAGGAGAATGAGAGTAGAGGTACAGCTAAGATGTCACTATTTGGAGGCTGTAGAATGGGAAGAACAAGTGACTGACAAATTGAAGAAAGATGAGAAATGAGTTAGTAGGGTAGGACACATAAGAGACAAGGCTGATTTAAACCACAAATTAGCCTACTTATGCTATAGCAGGGTGAGTTGCAAATAGGAGGAGTAGCTTAAAATCTTCAGAAATGTCAGGGTTCTGGACCCTTTTTCCCCCTTACTGGAAAACTGCAGCTTTACTTTTTGAGTTTAGAATCTTAGGCAGAGCTGAGAGCAAGGAGTGAGGGGTTATGCTGGAAAGAGGAGGCTTACGTGAAAATCAGAATAGTTACTGGAAAGATTTTCCTTTACTCTTCACCCTCTTATTTCCCAGAATGACAGCATCCAGGGTCATGCATTCAAGGGAATAAAAGATTGATAGAACGTTACTCGTGCAGAGATCACTTTAAAGTGAAATATGCTCACATATATCCAACTCTGATCAGCAATTTATTATATCATTTTTTAGTAGACATCCCAGTATTAACTTGTAAGCAAGAAAGAGATTACAGGAGGAAATAAAGTCAATGCAAGGGATGGAAGAAAAATTACCAAAGTAAGAACAAAACAAGGAAAACTCAGATAAATAAAACAAGAATTACTCAAACAAACAAAACCTATAACCTATGAGATAAGAGAGAGAGAAATAAGTCAAAGAGAGAGAGAGAGAGAGAGAGGAGAGAGAGAGAGAGAGAGAAGAGGGAGAGAGAGAGAGAGAGAGAGAAAGGGAAAATGAAAAGAAAATATTTTAATATAATTAATATAAGAGAGCAAACATACATGTGATGAAATTTGCAGAAAAAAAGAAAATAAGAAATATGAAGGAAAGAGAATTCTCAAGGATATAATAAACATATCCCCAAACTACTAAATTTTGACAGTTAACTTAGTATTCAACACGTTGAGCTTAAAGAGACACTCACCAAAATGAATAATTATGCAATTTCAAAACATTAGTAACAAAGACAAAGCACAAGAACCCCCATAGGGAAGAAAAGTCCCATACAGAAGATCTAGCAGAACTAAAGACTAGAAGGTGTCATGTCAAAATTATTATTTTTTACTTGTTTCCTTCCCTCTTATTTCATAGGTTATAGATTTTGTTTGATTAATTCTTGTTTTATTGTCCTGAGTTTTCCTTGTTTTGTTCTTACTTTGGTAATTTTTCTTCCACCCCTTGCATTGACTTTATTTCCTCCGGTATCCTCTTTCTTGCTTACAAGTTAATACTGGGATATCTACTTTTAAAAAAGATATAATAAATTGCTGATCAGAGCTGGATATACTTGGGTAACTTCACTTTAATGTGGTCTTTGCACAAGCCAAATAACGTTCTGTCAATCTTTTATTCCCTTGAATGTATGGTCCTGAATGCTATCATTCTGGGAAACAAGAGGATGAAGAGTAGAGGAGAATCTTTCCTATAAATTGTTAATCTAGCAGAATAATCTAGCAAAACTAGAGGCTAGAAGATGTCATGGTGATACATTAAAATTCTGAGACAAACAAAATGTTCTTCTATCTATATTCAGCACAAGAATTAACAAAGTGTGGCAGTAGAATTAAAACATATTCAAACAGGGGAGACGTTTCATTAATTTATTATCCATTCATTCATTCTCAGAAAACTACTGAAGGATATGCTTCATTAAAACCAGGGGCTACACTAAAAAAAAAAAAAAGAAAGATATGAAATGCAAGGAACACATGATTCAACCCAGCAGGAACACAGAGGTACTTCATAGGAAAATATGGACAGTTCTGTATTATAAGCTGTGAAGTTGTCCTGGAGGAATGGATTTGGAGTCGATCATACTCAATGATTTATCACAGAAACGAAGAACAGAGTTCCATATTTTCTCACTTATCAGCTGACCTTGAACAATTATAATGCTATAAGAAAGCAATTGGCAGTAGTGGGAAACTGTCAGGGGAGGGGGTGGGATTGGCAGTTGAGGAAAACTGCTAGGGGAGGGAGAGTCATAACTTACCAACAAGGGTACCTGCATGATCAATGTCTATAGACCTAACCCTGAATTGTACCCCACATTTTTATAATACATTTTTTTAAAATGAGGCAAAAAAGAATTGCTATGATTCATATTCTGGGAAAGATGCTTTCAAGGTTTTGTCGAGGATGAGGAAATGCACTAATAATATATCAGATTATTTAAATGTGGCATTTATATATTTTTTCAGTTTTCTTGGTTAAACTGGGAATTAGTGATAGGTACATCGAAAATAAAGAAAAAAAATGTAATTATTAAAATTTCCATATAAATCTAAAAGCATTACAATAAAATGTAATCTTAGTAAACAAGGTGTCTCAGGCGTGAATAATAAAAGACAAATATATATTTGTATTATATGAGAGGCAACCCCCAAAAAAACTAAAGTTATTTTTTGGAGGGCAAGGTCCCTTGTAGTACAGGATTCCCCCACTAGGTATTAGGTTAGTGTAAAAGTAACTTAGGTTTCAGACTGTGAATTTTAAGTTATTATAATCAGGTTCAAGCACATCTTTATTAATCAAAATAGGAACCATTACAATCAATATGCTTTTACCAATGAGAAATAAGTTTGTTTATCCCTGTAGCATAAAAATCCATGCTTCGAGATTCAGTGAACTCTTGGAAAGCATTTTCTGCATGGTTTTGGCAGCATTTTCCCTGCAAAACAGTTGTGGAGATACTTGAAGTAGTCGACTGGTGGGAGGTCAGGTGAATATGGTAGATGAGGTAAAATTTTGTAGCCCAATTCATTCAACTTTTGAAGCATTGGTTGTGTGCCGTGAGGTTGGGCATTGTTGTGGAGAATTGGGTCCTTTCTGGTGACCAATGCTGGCTGCAGGTGTTGCAGTTTTTGGTGTATCTCATCAATTTACTGAAGATACTTCTCAGATGTAATGGTTTTGCTAGAAATCAGAAAGCTGTGGTGAATCAGACCACCAGCAGACCTCCAAATAGTGACCATGATCTTTTTTTGATGCAGGTTTGACTTTGGGAAATGCTGTGGAGCTTCTTCTTGGTCCAACCACTGGGCTGGTCATCACTGGTTATCATATAAAATCCACTTTTCATTGCATGTCACAATCTGATCAAGCAATGGTTCTGGTTGTTGCATAAAATAAAAGAAGATGACACTTTGAAATAATGATTTTTTTTTTATTTTTGGTCAGTTCATGAGGCACTCAATTATCGAGTTTTTCACCTTTCCAGTTTACTTCAAATGCCAAAACGACCATAAAATCATCAACGTTGAGTTCTTTGGCAACTTCTCTGGTAGTTGTAAGAGGATTAGCTTCGAGGATTGCTCTCAGTTGGTCATTGTCAACTTCTGATGACCAGCCACTACGCTCCTTTTCAAGGCTCTCATCTCCTTTTTAAAACTTCTTGAAGCACCATTGCACTGTACATTTATTAGCAGCTCCTGAGTCAAATGTGTTGTTGATATTGAGAGTTGTCTCTGATGCTTTACTACTCATTTTGAACTGAAATTAGAAAATCAATTAAATTTACTTTTTGTCTCACATCATTTCCACAGTCTAAAATAAATATAAAATAAACAGCAAGCAATAAGTCATTGGCAAAAAAATGAAGTGAGAAATGTGCATTTAAATGATGTATAGCATGACCACATTTATTTAAGAATGCATTCTAATACCAAACGGCAAATATCTACAATGCAAAAACTATAATTACTTTTGCACCAACCTAATAACTGTTCTAGGAACCCATCAGCAACAGTATACCAGTTAGCATCATTCTAAGAGTCTGTGTTCAGCTTCAATTATTTATTTGTTTATTGAGATTCCTCCAACATGTTTGCCCACTTCATGATGGGTGATTTATGAGCACACCTACCCACACCATGCTGAGTGTTCAGTAGTTTCTGATGAAAAATGCCATGACTCCTGTGTCCCACCCTCCCTATTCACCCAATCTTGCCCCAAATGACTTTTTATTGCTTCTACAGCTAAAAAAGTTCTCAAAGAAAAATGTTTTGTCAATATGGAAGAGATAAAACAAAAATGGTAGAAACATTAAAAGGCACCAAAATGGATGAGTTAAAAAACTGTTTTTAGCAGTGACAAAAGCATCTTGATATGTGTATTGCATCAAATGCAGAGTACTTTGAAGGTGACTGGAGTTTAACATGTAAGAATAAATACATAATTTTTTATAAATAAATTCTGGGGTTTTGGGGTCCCTTCTTGTATATTATAAAAAATATTATTATATATTATAATACATGGTGAACAACATGTTACCGATATAAATAAACACTCTTTATCAACTTAAGAGAAGGGACTTATTTGAATAGACTAGGAGGCTGTGAGTTTTTTGCACATGCAAGGGTGGGAATGGGTGGATGGGGTGTGACATTAAATCCTTAGCTTGTAGTAAATTTCATAACCAAAAGATAGTCTTGAAACTGAAAAATGAAGGAAGAGAAGCATAAGCTAATTGCTTAAAAATGTGGAAATAAGTATCAGAGGAAATGACCAAGAGTTGAAAATAGTTTTAGGGAACGTTACCTAGGAGTGGGGAGAGTTTATGCAGAGAACTGTTGCTATTCTTTATAAGTGTTCTTTGTCTTACAAAATTAGAAGCATGTGTTATATTAACAAAAATAGCACATGTTAAAAAAAAGAGCAAGATTCTTTGATATTTGTAAGTGTTGGTATTGAAATAATAATTCTCTTCCAACATATTTAGTAAAGCTTGAAGTCACAAAATTGGCTTTTCTTCCTTTCTTTTTTGCCTTTGTTTTTTTTCATCCTTTCTTTATTTTTCTTCTTTGTTTTGTCCAGTTTTAGGAGACATTGGGATATGAGGGTGGCATCCATGTTTAGATTAATATTAGAGTTATTATAAAAATGACTGTTAAAGGTAGAGAACAGAGACTTACATACATAGAAGGGAGAACAAGAAATTGGTGGAATTAGTATGTAGAAGCCTAAAGTTACCTCATTAGTTTACCTTCTGGGAACTCACCAAGATTGTGGGAAAGGCTATTGAATTCTCATAAAGTTTAGAATGGTCTGAGTCTTTTGAAAGAGCAAAGAGGCATCAGGAGACAACTGGGTTACTCTGTTAATCAGCTGTTATTAATTGTGTGTAAAAATGAAAATTGATAGAATTTCACCTCATGCAACATTCAAAGCCAAAGGAAAGATTTGTATTTCTGTATCATATTCTCATGAGTAACGGGGAGTGAGGATCCAGGCACTCTTAGCTAATAAATGGTATCCTCATTACATAACATTAAAATTAACAACGTGAATTAGAATAGAGAAAAGCAGTGTCTCCTAAGAGACAGACAGACTTTCAGCACCAAAATAATTTCATTAAAGTTCATCAGTGGACTTTTATGAAGAGGAAAAGATGATTGTTCAGCCCTGGACTCACACAAAAATGTTATTTGCACAGGTCAGTGTTGATGGTTACTTTTAGCCCTAACTAGGATAGAAGCCCTGACTGAATATTATGGTCTCCTTGGTTGTTGAAAGTGTTTTAAACCAATACACCTGAAACAAAAAACTGAATGTCATCACCATACTTAAGAACTGATTTCCTTCTTACAAAAGTATCTTTCTGAGAATTTACCCTCTCACACAATATGTTTGCAAGGAAAGGAAATGCTCTGAACAAAGTGATACACAAGCTTCTTTGCAAATAATTGCTCCCCTTTGTAGGTTATGAAATTTATATTCTATTTATAATTTGACTTCCCACTGGAAGAAAGTTAAATTAACAAAATTGTCATTCTGGTTCATAACCACTTATCCCTTTGTGCTTAGTACTGAAACGACTAAGATTAGGATGTTGGAAGCATTTTCTTTTTTTGAAATATAAGATTTCTGAATTTGCATGGTTGAGTGAGGACCAAATACTACAATTTGTTGAGTCCAAATAAATAAATAAATAAATTCCATTTTGTGATGTATTGTTTTCTGAAACCAGTTGGCCTTCTGATTCAGGGAACTACAAATGGAAAAGTTTCCACTGATTGTCTTCTACCCTTTGATGTTTTCAAAGCTTTGGGAAATTGAAAAGCACATTTGCTTTGGTGGTGACACTCTTCCTACATCCTCTTGTATCTTCTATTGTTTTCATGCTCCTTCACTGAGAAAAAAAAAAAAGCACAATATGTAAATCAAGACTTTGTGTTTTATGTCAAAAAAATTCGTAGTGAAGAGAGGAAATAAAAAGTGCCCAACTATTCCTAAAGGAGAAAGGGTGAGATCACAAATTCCCATCTATTACCAATCCAGAACCACCTTGCATGCTGTTGAATACTGGACTCAGAATTTTTCAAAAAAGCCTAAATACATTTCCTTCCTTTCTATGCTAACTTTCTCCTGATCCCCAATCCAGTTGCCTGTAATTTTACCTATTAGATATTGAGCAAGAGTGCTTTTCAAAGACGGTCATGAAAGACATGAGTGCTATATTTGGAATATGGGGCTCTGATTGAGGGTGTGGCATACTAACATTATGAGAAACACAAAAAAGAAGCCACTTGGAGATGGATAGCAGGTAAAGAAAGATAAAAATGGATGAAATACAAATTTTACCAACATAACATTTTTTTAATTCTAACTATGCTACTTTAATCTTTTCTCAAAGATAAAGCTGTTATCCAAATTAGAAGGCTCCTCACTCTTCTGTTGATACCTACCTAGACTAAGAGGGTGACATTAAGAGGAAGAGATAAACCGGGCTCTGAGAATTGTTTTCAGTGTGAGATATTTGTGTAAGTGGCCTCTGGAAATGTTGCTGATGTGTTTTATATTTGTTATAAAGCAAATTTAAAAACAGATAGCTATGTTTTTATTTTTATGAGATCACAGATTCATAGAGTATTAAAACTGGAATCTTATAAATTATGTAATTACATGAGTGACATCAAAAGTTTTACCTAATTGTCGATTTACAATGTTTTATCTATAACTTCAAAATCTAAAATTAAAAATGCTCTGAGGCCGGGCTTGGTGACTCAACCTGTAATCCCAGCAGTTTGGGAGGCTGAAGTGAGTGAATTGCGTGTGTCCGCGTGTTTGAGACCAGCCTGGGGAATGTGGCAAGACTTTGTCTCTACAATAAATCAAAAACTTAGCCGGGCATGGTAGCACACACGTATAGTTCCAGCTACTTGGAAGATTGAGGAGAAAGGATCGCCAGAGCCCAGCAGGTCGATGCTGGGGTGCCCATGAGCATGCCACTGTACTCCAGTCTGGACAATGGAGTAAGACTCCAAAAAAAAATGCTCTGAAATGAGTTTTTCACAAGCGATCAGGTGATAATTGCCCTGAACAGGCATGACTCAGTTTATAGTCTTTATTTCAATCCCTCTTAGTATGACTTTGCATAGGTTTTTTTTTTTTTGCTAAAATAGTAATGTATTTGGTTATGGGAAGCTACTCTATCTCTGTTGGAAGTGTTAAATGATATATGATATGTGCATTATTATCTACCATTTGAAAATGCATGTTAATTAAAAATATATCTCATTCTAAAGGTTTTGAATGAAAGGTTGTAAACCTGTTGAGGCAGAAGAGGGACTAGAACTCAGTATTTTGGATTCTTAGATCCTCACCCTTTCTACTACCTCCCATCCAAAAATGCATCACATCATTCAATTAAAATTGTACATGGGTAAACTGGCAAAAACATCCATTGTGGCTGATTCTTCAAGACTCATTTCATCTCACATGATTAATCTGTTATTCATGGTAATCTCTTTCTCTTTGGTAATACTTAGTTTACACATAAAAATAAGGACCATTTCTTGCCGATCAAAATTGAAGTGAAAAAAAACTGATTATCTTCTAGGAAAATTTTCTTTGCCCCCAAAGAAGATGAAAGACATTCTTTCCCCACTTGAAAGTTATTGTGCCATATGTGATGACTAAACCTCATCCACACGCTAAAAAAAGAGTAAGCACAACAGGCAAAACCAACAGTAAAGATGTCAAAGTAGGGATGTGGGGTCTACTTCTTTAATGGTATTACTAATTCATCAATTGAGCCAGCTTTGGGTCATAGCCATGCCTCTGAGCTTCTTCTTAAGTGATATAATTGCTTATTATATTTCTAAGTCAAATTGATTTGTATTTTTAGTTATTTTTAAGTAAAATTATTTAAATTTATATAATTATTTTAATATTTGTGCCTATATATACATATGTATATCTTTACTCTTTCCTATAGAGTGTGGGATGTATGGTTGACTGTATGCCAAAAATAAAGAGTGAGTAAATTAATATCAGGAAATGCTTGCCATTTTTACACATTAGAAAAATGCATTTTCTTTTCTTTTCTTTCTTTTTTTTTTTTTTTGAGTCGGAATCTCACTCCATAGACCAGGCTGGAATGCAGTGGCAAGTTCGCAATCATCCCAGAGATGACCTGCTGGGTTTAGGCGATCCTTCTGCCTTAGCCTTCCAAGTAACCGGAACAACAGGCATGCACTACCACACCTGGCTAATTTATTTTTATTTTTTATTTTTTTGTAGAGATTAAGTCTTGCCAAATTGTCCAGGCTGTTCTCAAACCCGTGAGCTCAGGCAATCCCCTCACATCACTCTCCCAAAGTGCTGGGATTACAGGCCTGAACCTGTGCCCGACCAGAAAAATGCATTTCCAATCAAGCTTTGCATTTTAATTTTGTCTTATTGGCATACACAGATGGATACATCACATTTAAAGAAATAAGTTACAAAAATTTTGAATTGTTCTGATATTATCCAAGAATTAACTAACAAGACATAGGAATCATTTCATACAGGAAAGTCAAATGCCTACAGAGCCAACTAAGCACAAATTGTTTCCAGGACCTGAATGTGGACCAGAATTTGTGTATTCAAGACTCACATGCTACAAATTCTATATTTCCCATCTGCCTTTGGTTGACAAAAATGCATGTTAAGTGGACCTGTGCACTTCAAATCTGTGTTGGTCAAGAGAAAACTGTATAATCAATGTGGTGGGTGAGGAAAGACAATGAGGTTTTAGAGAATACATGACTCATTTAATGAAACAGTCTGCTATGGTGCTCCAATTGTCCCCCCAAAATTTCCTGGAGGCTGTTACTTTGGTGGTCTCCAATCATCCTTTCTATTATTCATACTGTAGTGGAATCTCCTTTTGCCATGTGACTAGCTTGGCCAGTGGGATATTTGTAAGTGTGATGCAACTGAATTACTGATGAATAATAAGTGCCAGCACTTTGGGGCTATTCTCTTCTAGGATTTCCTTTTAGAGTCACAACACCATACAAAGCTGCCCACACAGCTAAGTGAAGACACTCACACAAAAAAGAATACCAAACAATATCAAACACAGTCAATGGCAGCAGCTGACCTCCCAGTCATATCATAGTCATTCTAGACCTGTTTCAGAATCCTTCTCATGATACAATTTTGCCTACTTATGAGGATAGTTTTCTAAGCTCATTTTAAGATAGAAATAATCAAATCGGCTAGTGGAGTGCTGGAATAGAAGAATGAAGTATTTAAATTCACTTACATAGAGATTTTCTTTAAAATTTCCAAGATTAATTTAATTTAGATCCTATCCTTCCCACTTTATGAAGTAAGTTATATTTGTGTTCCTTAAATACTGGAAACAAATTCTATATGTGTGCCTTTTTTTAAGAAAAAAAAAATTTCATTCAGAATACCAATTCTAAAGTGTTCCCTACCATCTTACCATATGTAAGTTTCATTTTCAACATCCTTCTTGTCAACTAGATGTAAATACTTCTAAATTCTTCTCCCCCTCACTGCATCACAAGCAGTAGGCTAGAGTTGTTTGACAGTCAGCAAAAACCGTTATAAACGCTTCTGTTATGAGACACAAGAGGAGATTAAAGCACAGCTCTGTCAGTCTGCAGAAAAAGAACATGTTGCTCATAGCTGGTTATTCTCTTTTCAGAGCACTGAACTTGGCAGTAAAATCAGTAGAAGTAAGTGGCAGAGACATGGGACTGGCAGAGATACGGCTGCCCTGTGGAGAGGCTGTCTACAGATGACATAACTATAACCACAGGATCCGCGGGGCTTCTACATGCGTGTTGGCTTCACTGGATAAACTAATCAAGTGCTAAGTTTAAAACTTAAGTTTTCAAAATACAGGTGCTTGGTTTCGCAGAAGGATAAAGGGGAAGATTGGAGGGAGGATATCTAATAAAATGCTTCGAGTTGTGAAGTTGAAGGCAAAACAGAAGAGAGAGAAAAAATAAAACATTTTTTTCAGACAAAATATACTCACTATTTTTACTAAGAAAATTGATTATGGAAAGCAATAATGTTTCTGTCTCACTCTCACTGTAGATCATCAGATGAGTAAGCTGATCATTAGGTTTTTTATTCTTCACTCTATTGTTTCTTCACTTCACCCTATCGTTTCTTCACTCCATTGTTTCTCACTTTTATTCTTCACTCTATTGCCTCAGACATTTTAGAAAATTGTTAATTATTTTATTTCTTTCATGTTCTACTATTTCAATTAGACTTTTTGACATGAGTTATATATAAATAATTGTGTGTGAAATTGCTAAAAAGAATTATATGGCCAGGGTATCTGGCCACCAAATACCACTTTCCACCCAATTATATCTATATAATGACAGAGGCTATCACTCATGTAGAAGAGTGAAGTGTGAAGCAAGGGTACATGCATTTGTACCCTATAGCTCTGGATGCAGAATTTGCTTTTGCTTCAAGGCTCCTCTTACTACCACTATATTTTGGCTGCAGAAAAACAAGCAGAATTTGTTTTCTTGAAATTGACAATGAAATTTGAAAATTACACAGAAATATAAAGAACTGGAAATAACCAAAATGACTTGGAAAAGAAAAAAATGTTAAGGACTTATACCATCTGATGTTAAGACTTATTGTAAGCAAAAATTAAGGTACTGTAATATTGATGCGAAGGAAAATAAACAGAACAATGAAACAGGAGAGAGCTGGAATTGAACCACGCATATGTGGCCAATTGCCTATTTTCAAAGTTGTCGAAAAAATTCAGTTAGGAAAGGAAAATCTTCTCAACAAATAGTAGTGGAAAAACTAAGATAATGTCATAGAAAAGATGTTGATTTTAACCTCTTACAATGTACAAAATTTACTGAACATGAATTATATATTTTATATAATATTATATATTATTATATAAGACTGCAAGACATTTAAAATGAAACATTAATAAAATCTGAGTACCATGAATTTTACAAACTATGTGAAAGTATGAATTTTTTATAAAATTGACAAATTGGACTTTGTCAATACTTTTCAAAAATTTTGCATACTTTAACACATAATACACTGCTATGACAATAAAAAGACAAATCATACATTTGGGGAACATATTTGCTAAAAAAAAAAAAAGCTGATGAAGGACTTGTGCTTAGAATGTGTTAAAAAACAAACAAACAAACAAACAAAACTTTTCAGCTCAATCATAAAGACCTTGCCACCCTGGTGCCAAAGGGGATTAAGGGCTTTGATGGATAATTCATCAAAGAATATATATGATGGAAAATAAGCACATGAGAAGAGGCTCAATATCAGTAGTCATTGGAAAAACTCATGTATAACTTACAATGAGATACCACAATTCATCCATTAGAATGAACATAATAATAAAGAATAATCACACCAAGTTTTAACAAGAATGTGAAACAACTGGATTTTTTTTAACCTTTCTACTGAAAATTATAATGAACAAGCAAAGTGAAAAATAGTTTTGCAGTTCCTTAAAAATTTAAACATACATGTATCAGACAATCCAGCACACATATACATGTGTAGTTATGAAGGATTTACTTACACTCAAACACCCATCAATCAATCAATTTAAAAATTGTGGTGATACAAAAGAACATATTGAAAGAAACTGACAAATGAAGGGGTGATGAGAAGGTAAAGCCATAGATACTTCTACTTTTCTTGTGGTTAGATAAATTGATCCTACCATTTTGCAAATTGACTGTACCTCCTTAAGATAAATATACAGCTAACCTGAAACCCACATTTCATCCCAAGATAAATTATTTATTAGGATCAAATCTAATAGTAGTGCTCATTTCAGCTTTGTTCATAATAGTTAAACACTAGAAAAACATCCTGTGACTGAAATGTAGATGCACTGCTTGGATTCATCTTCAACAAAAATCTTACTCTCTTGATTTCAGAATCCCTCTTGTTGGGAGCCGGCCATGGAGGCCCACCTGAGCATTAGGGATACAGGCAGGCTGCAGATCCTGAGACCACTAGGACGAGTTCAGGAGCTGAAGGCCCATTCCCTCTTCCCTTCTTTGCTGTTTGGCATGATCCACTAGCAGGGACTTTGATGATCTAAGCATGAAGTTCTGAGAGTACAACAGGCATGGCTTACTTTAGGAGTCCATTGTTCCCATTTCTCACAGACTGCGATTTCGGCTTTAAACTTAACATAATTCAAACTCAGGTACATTTGGGAGCCTTTAATATGGTACAAGTTTCTTTTAAGATTTAATAGTATATTTGTAGAATTAGTATATACATACAAAGTGCTGTTTCAACCTCAATAATACAGATAAATATCTAGAGCTACTAGGAATGGCCCAGCACAAACTTTGGGCTGGGCCACATTCCTAAAGGCCCGGCATGAACTTTTGGGCTGGGACACAGTCCTAAGGGCCCAGCACATACCTTGGACTAGGCTGCTTTCTTTTAAATCGGTTTTTAGCTACAGTTAGTATAGGATTTTTTCTACTTATTATAGAAATTGAATGTATTTTATTCATAGAAAGTATTGTAGAATAGGTTATGCTACGTCAGTGAATTATGTCAGTTCAAGCATGATCAAACATGATATTTTGAGGTTTAATAAGAATACAGCTAACTTTAGAAATTACATTGTTTCCACTTCTACATTTGCGGTTTTGGCTTTAATACAATTTACAGTTTATACTTGGGTTTTATTTTTTAGAAGCTTTATTGCTGATGATCAGGATTAGGAATTAGAAACTTTTATAAAAGTTAAAATAGATTTATAGGATTTCGCAACAGCCATTTTGTTAAGAGATTGTAATCAATTGTTCCCAGAAATGGCCCCACATGATCTTTTGACTGAGCCACATTCCTTAGGAATTGGTTTGGGCTATAATTAAGAGTTTCTATGGTATAGGTAGAATTAGCATAAAATAGAAAGGAATTGGGATTTAGGTTGGTTATTAGGTGTTGTGTATACATAGGTTTTAAAAGTTATTGATTATTAGAATATTATGATATTAGAATTGTTGTATTGCTTTCTCTTTATATCTATCCCTCCATCTTTCTTTCTGTTAATATCTATCCCTCCCAAGTAATCGCCGACGCCATCACACCTTCCAAGGGACCTCCTAAATTTCCTTTCAGGGGCTGGCCCCCCAAACCCTCTCACCTTTTAAGATGATGTTATAGTCTTCTTAGGGTGGTTCATTGCAAATGACTGAGAAATGTGGTGAAACCTGAGGTCTTCTTTGAGTTACCAGTCAATGTATGAGCAAGGCGATAGTAGCTCAAGCCACCAACTTTTGGGAGAACTTCCAGCTTAGGAATGACTAAGTGTCTAGTCATTTTTTTGTCACTGCATAACTTTTCTTGTTGGGAAGTCCTTGTTTTGAGCCCTCCTTTTGGGCTAGCTAAGATATTATTAGTCCTCCTTGCAATTCAATATCTTCCTCTTCCTGTTTCTTTCAGGTGTCATTACACATTTTAACTTTTGCACTCCTATTCTGTCTCAGCACCTGCTTCCCAGAGAACTCAACAGGGATGAATCAATTAGTAAATAATAATAATCATATATTTTTAGAATGGAATACTCCACAGCACAAAAACACAAATTACTGATACACGAATCTACACGTACAAGTCCTGTAGTCCTGTAGCTATTTTGTGGGGACATACCAGACAGACACAAAATAATACATAATATGTGATTTCATTAACATAAAGTCAAGAAATAAACCTAATCAATGGTGACAGAAGTAAGAATAATGGTTACTGCTGTATTGGAGGTGAACTAGAAAGGGGCATGGCAGTCACTTTGGGTCATAAAGATCTTTTATATATTCATCTGGATAGTGGTACACAAGAGTTTATTAAAAAATTGAATATTACATTTGAGATTTGAGCCGGGCTCGGTGGCTCAGCCTGTAATCCCGTGCCTTTGGGAGGCGGAGGTGAGTGGATTGCCTGAGCCCGTGGGTTCGAGACCCGCCTGGGCAGGCAAAACCTCATCTCTATAATAAATCAAAAAATTAGCTGGGCATGGTAGTGTACGCCTGTAGTTCCAGCTACTCGGAAGGCTGAGGCGGAAGGATCGCTGGAGCCCAGCAGGTCAAGGCTGCAGTGGCCGGGAGCGGCCACTGCACTCCAGTCTGGGCGACAGAGTGAGACTCCAACTCAAAAAAAAAAAGCCAAAAAACAAAAATACATTTGAGATTTGAACACTTACGCATTTCACTGAATACATTTTTTTAAGAGACAAGGTCTTACTCTGTCACCCAAGCTGGAGTGCAGTGATATGATCATGGCTTACTACGACCTTGACCTCCTGGGCTCAAGCAAGTCTCCTTCTTAGCCTCCTGAGTAGCTGGGATTATAAGCATAAGCCACTACACCAGGAAATTTTTTGTTTTGTTCTAAGATACTCAGTAAATTGTCTTTTGTTACAGCAACCATAGCTGACTAATATAGAATTAGGTATTGTGTAAACACTGGAAGAATTTTAAGATACATGCTGGCAAAAGTCTATATTATAGTGAGTGAAATATTAAAGATGATTTTGGTGAAGGCTAGGGAAGAAAAGAGATGAGCAGGAAAGAAATGCTCAATCTTCTTAGAGAATACTAAAGAAGTTCTGAACAGAATGTTGGTGGAAGTGTAAATGATACTTTCTTTCTAATGAGATTTCATATGGAAATGAAAATCATGTTATTGGAAAATGGAGGCAAAGCCATCCTTTTTTTTTTTAAAGTGGCAAAAAAGCTTGATTGCACTTTGTTCCTGCCTGACAATTTTGGAGATAGTAGAACCTGTGGACAATTTTAAGCTAAATGTTGAAGAAGTGGTTTGGTTTCACCTAACTGCTTATAGTAAAATACTAGAATAGAAAAAAATATTTAAAGACTGGTTGTTTATCTAGAGGGAGGCAAAACTTAAGAAAATTATAAAATTTTCAGCCTACTCATATTGTAAAATATTAGAAAACCTGAGCAGAAGAGAAAATTAAGGATGTGGTCAAACTATCATTTGATAAGATTAGTATGAATCCCCCACATCAACAGAAGCCAGGAGCTATTATTCAAGACAATGGTTGGGTGAACTAAGAAGCAATTTAGAAATTACCAAAGCGGCTCCTCCCATTCTAAACCCAGAGTATAAGGGTCCTGAAGACTGAATGGCTTCCAGTGAGGCGCCTCCAGAACCTGTGGGACCTCTGCTGGCACTGCCTGGTACTGCCTCACAGAGAGCACACTTCCTGGCTCTGGTGCAACTCTCTTGGCTATTCCAAATGCAGCTCCTGCATGCTTTCTTGTGGCATCAGCTGCTTTCCCCAAAGTTGTGGGGACATGACTGTCTCTACCTAGACTTCAAGGGATGGGGCTTTCTGGCAGAACTGTGGGATTAGAACTTTAGTCCAAGAGAACTTTGGGGACCAGGAACAGAGTTCTGTAGCAGGTGGGGCCTAGGAAGAGAGGTCATCAAACCCAGCTGTGGGAATTAGGCTACTCAGAGTCTTGGGGGCTCAGTGTCTGCATGGTAAGACTGCTAGAGCATCATTGAATGCCACAGTGGATCTGGAACATAAGATCTCACTCCAGTGGGTCTAGAAGACAGAACTTCCTTTCCATTGGGCCTAAACATCAGAGTACTGAGTCCAAGAGGGTTATTCTCAAGCTGTAAGATCTAATGGAATTTGTGCTGTTGGATTTTGGACTAGTCACGGTTTTCTTTTTTCCTATTTCTCCCTTTTAGCTTGGGAATGTCCATTCTATGTCTGCCCACTATTTTGGAAGTGCATAATATCATTGTTTTCATGAATTTAAAGCTAGAGAGACATTTTACCCCAGGATGAATCATACTTTGAGTCTCACTCATATCTGACTTACATGTATTTAGATAAGACCATTAGACCTTGAACTTTTGAGACTAAGTGGACAAGATGGAAATAACCAACATTTTTGTATCTCTGGCATCAAATTCAAAACTTATTGACTGCCGAGTTACATATGAATAAAGCAAAAGACAGCAGAATTTTCAGTAAGAGAATGTTGTGGCATTTTTGGTCACCAGCTTACCATTCCCCCATTTCGCAATGGGCTGGTGGTGTTCATGTGAACGAACATTATTCTTAAAATATTGTAGCCTTATGTTTGACCTTTCTTGTGCTTTCCTGAGGGACACACAAAAAGTCACCTTTTGAGTCACTGCTCCTCCTTTGCCCCTCAGTGGATTTCAGGGTATTGGTGGTGGTACTTGTTGAAAAATCTGAAGACTTACACTGTTCATGCTTGCTTGAGGAAAAGAACATAGGATAAGGCAAGCAGCAGATAGATTTAAACACTTAGGAAAGAAGAGCCTGAGAAGGAAATTTCTTGCAAGGGCTTAGAAGGAATGGGGCAAACAAAGTACAATGTGCATGCCCAGGGTCAGGTACTGGTTATAAAATACTTGAGAGGACCCTAAACTCACATCTTTGGTAAGTCTGTGGGCTCTACACAAGCAGAGAGTGAAGGCTTGTTGTAAGGCAGAGGTGTTTGGCTTTATCAGTGGAGTGCCCAACTTGGAGGCAACCTGCATAGACTAGAAAAATAGCACGCCTTTTAAAACTCTTTTATTTTGGCTCCAAGCACTTAAGTAAACCTCTGTCTAGTGACAAGGTAACCACAGAAATAGCAGAACAGAGATTTCAGTGACTATACACAAGGAATGCAGCTTTTGAAAAATGATTTCAAAAAGTTAAAATGGATGACTCCAATCTTAAAAATCAACAAAATAATTTCCTGGGGAAGGAGGAGGATATGATTTCTTGAGTTACCAGATCGCAATATCCAAAATGCTCAGTTTTCAACAACAAAATAATAATATGGCATAAAATGAATTGGAAAACTTGGCCCATTCACAGAAAAAACATTTTTTAACAGAAATTCCTTGAAGAAGTCCAGACATTGGACTTAATAGACAAGTATTTCAAATAATCTCTCCCAAATTTTAAATATACTTGAAGACTTAAAGAAGACTATGGACAAAGAACTAAAGGACACCAGGGAAGCAATGTATGAGCAAAATTAGAATACCAATTTTAAGAAAAGCATTTGTACAAAGGAACCAATTAGAAATTCTGAAGCTGAAAAGTACAACGAGGAGTTTAAACAAAATCACTAGAAGGACTTAATAGCAGGTTGGCACTGGAACAAAAAAGAATCAAGAAGCCTTGGGACAGAATGCAATGTGAAATACAGAAAGAAAAGAATTTTTTAAATGAGCAGAATCACAGAAATATGGTATACTGTTAAGTGTCTATATGGAGAGAGAGAGAGAGAGAGAGAGAGAGAGAGAGAGAGAGAGATCATTAGAAGAGGAGAGAAAGTAAGGAATGGAAAATACATTAAAAGAAGTAGTGTCAGAAAACATTACACATTTCTTGAAAACATTACTGAGTTCCAGGAAGCTCAGTAAAGTTGACATTGCATAGATACAAAGAGCTACCTACCCAGAAATATCACAGTAAGAATGTTGAACTCATGAATGACAAGCCTAGCAGATTGAGTTAAAAGAACAAAAAACAAACAAACAAAACTAGCTGCCTCAATTTTGCATGCGACATAGTTAGCAAAAATAAATATTGAAAGAACTAAAATTTCAGGCAAATGTAACAAAAAAAAAAAAAAGTGACATTTATATTAATATAAATGGAATTTATCCCTTGTGGAATTTTAGATGAAAAGCAGTAAACAGGCACAAACATATTATACTACATATTTATAAGAAGCACAATTTCTGAAAAAATTGTAACTGTCACAAGCTTGTATGAACCCAAAATTGTAGCAGTTAAATAAACAAGGCAAATATAATCACAAATATGCAATCTGAAGAAAAGGAGCATAATAGTGAAATATCCAATCTGTTTCAGAATATAATAAATGCCCTGAACAAAAACTTTTTTTAAAAAGTTAAAAGCAAAAAACAAAGACAATGTCTTAAAAGCATCAAAAAATAATAACAATTTGTCACATACAAAAGCAACCTTAATAAAATCAACACATGGTTTATTATCAGAAACCCAAAAAGCAGTAGAATGAATATTAACAGCACTAAAAGAATAAAAGAGAAAAAAAATAAAAGCTTTCTGTTGAGAATCTTATATCCATCAAAACTATCTTTCAAAAATTAAAATGGAATAAAAACATTCTCTGCAAACCAGAGGAAAATACCGAAAGATCTGTGTTTTAAGAAATACTAAAGCAAGTCCTTTAAACAGATACGAAGAGTAATTCAAACCCATATGAAAAAACAAAAAGTATTGGAAAAGGTAATTACTAGACAATATGAAGCATGGTAAAATTAACAAATTTATTTTCCTTTCTTCTCTTATGTGACTTAAAGACAGGAATTGCTAAAACAGGATCTATAAGATTGTATTGTTAAGCCTTTACCTTATAAAAATGTAATATATTTGGCAGTGGAAGAGGGTGAGAATTAAGCTGTTGGAATAAGAAAATAACACTAGATGGTAAGTCAAATCTATGAGTCTATGAGGAAATAATAAAAATAGAAACACTAATTATAACTATATATTGTTGGTTTTGAAATGGTAATAGTTGCACAATTGTGTAAATATACTAAAAATTCATTGAAATGTACACTTTAAACTTTTGATTTTTGCATGATATATAAATTACATTTCACAAAAGCTTTTTTTTTTTTAAATAATAAGAAGGTAAGTTGGAAGATAGATTTTCCCTGAGATAGGAAATAAATAGTATCCAGTTTAGAAATCGCAAAAATCTAGAGAAAATAATTAATATATAGAAATAAAATAAAGACAATTTACTGCTTAAGTCCTTGCTTCTACAGATTAACTTGCTTTTTTCCCATTTTAGGATTTCTCTGTGTTATATGATTAGAAACAGAGCATGGAGAAATTAAGTGAGAGAGACTTCTTGTGGCTCCCCTTGCAAGGAGGATATTTTTTGTCTGGATTAAAATTATTTCAAATTTAGCTAAATGTGATTCATTCTGCATTTTCATAAGAAAACTTGAGATACATTTTTGGACAAACCATAAGGCAAAATACCTACCAAACAGCTGAATAAAAATATAAAAGTTATCCATCCTGCTTACTCTGGTCCTGGGACTTGCCATTTCCAAGCAGGCTTTTCAGATTCTTTCATCATGTTTATTTTGAGAGTAAAAGACGAGTTCCATGCGGTTTCAGGAGATTTTAATTAATATTTGTAGAATGTCTGAGTTCTAATTTCTTTTTTTTTTTAAATAAAAGATGTTTCTTATGATAAGATTTTCTTATACCTAATTAAAGAAGAGGGGGGAGGGGACAAGAGCCAAATTATAACTCTATTCCTCAACTGGTTTATAAACAAAAACTTCTGGCTCCTGCTAGTGTTCTGTCTTGCTCTACTGAAGCTGTAGGTGGGCTTTAAAAACATACATGGGTATTCATCATATGCCCATTCTTTCTTTGCTGCTACCTTAGCAAGTATGCATGAGAATAACTCTAAAGAAGAAAAAAAAACTGTCTGTGGAAATAAGTCTCACGACAAATAATGGTGTGGTTCCACTTCTACCATTTTCTTCATATTTTTATTGAAATATCTTTCTGATTCAAATAAACAACAAGTGTGTATTTAAAAAGAAAAAAAAAGAACTAAGCCAGAAAAAAGATAGTTGTTGTGAGGTAGTACACTACACAATGAGTTTATGTTTCTGAATCTCAACTATATTCCCAGTTCATGTATTTGTTGGACTAATACAATAGATCTTCTCAAACTGATGGCTTCATGGATGTGCTGACCTAAAATAGATGCACCTACAGATAGCTCTGATCTTTGGTTACATTTTAAATGTTATGTACTGGACAGCTCTCTGAATCTGTAAATTTTGCCTACCAGAGGGACCCTTGAATTCAGAAGTAGACCATTAGTGCTTTAAAAATAGTTGACATTTCATATGTTTCATGTTCTTTCTTGTGGTTCTTTCATTCAAGTCCATAATGCTAGTATATAATTTACAAAGAAGAATTTCTTTTGATGCTGAATTTGGCAGAAATACTTGAGGGGTTGCCAAGGCAAGGTATGTAATAGAAATGCTTTAAAAAGTGAAAAAATCATGATTATAAAGCTTCTACCGAATATTTGTGAGAGATATTACTTATATCATCTAATTATTTACTCAAATTAAACATGCAAGGTAGGTATTATTACTTCATTTTACAGATGAGAAAATGGATGTGCAGAAAGTTTGCGTGGTGAGTAAAAGAAGATTCGTTTCAAACCCACTGTTTTTCTAAACCCGTTGTGTCTTGTGACTCTAAAAGTTTTCTTGAATAGTATGTATTGGTCTATTGCAACATACGCTGAACACTCGCATTCACACATAAACACATGCACAAATATTACAGTCATATTAAACTAGTCAGCTATATTTCCTTTCTTATTAGAATCATATACATGTAGTTATATTTGAAAAAATTAAATATTTTCATAATTGTAGAAAAGACTGATTTTGTTTTTATCCATCTATATGAATAAACTTTTTTTATTCATATACTGAATGGAGAAAGAGAAAGAAAGAAATCTTACATATAGTTAGATATCTATCTATATACATAGGGAGACAAAAATCAAGGAAAAGTTATGTTAAATAAGCAGAGAGGCTTTCATTATATGCATAAACTAATGATTTCAGGCAGAGTTTTGTTCAAATTCTGGTCTTTTTAAGCTTTCTCTATTTTTAAAATATACACTCAGCAGATGACCTAGATTTTGGCACTGATCTCCTAGGAAATTTTGAGTGACTAGTTATTTCTGAGCTGATCTACTGTGGAACAATGTGTGCACAAGAAATCCACAATTTTAAAAATAATTTATAAAGTTTGGCTAAATCCAGTGTCCAGAGCAGCAGATGTTGCTAGGAGAAGAATGCACTCTCCTACATCGTATTTGCCACCAGCCTGCAGAAAACATTAGAGATGAATGAGCAGAAACATTAGAATAACTAAAAACAGTGACCGAAGAAACGGCAATAATTGTTTTTGTACCACGTCATTTGAATGCAACAAAATGACCTGTTACAAGGATAACATTTCTCAATGATTTATTGATATTTATTATAAATATAAAGCATAAGCAACCAATTTTTCCAAGTTTAACTTTAAAATACATAAGTCTATTTTTGTCCTCTAGAGTAATTTTGTCTAAATGATCAGTCTTGAGTTCTGCAAATTTACTCATCTACTATAAATGGTAAGCCTAGAAAATAATATTTTGAGTAGGGAATCTCTTCCATTTCAAGTCTGAGTCATTCAAGTTAGGGTCTATCTGAAGATTCGAGTTGAATCTAGGGCAATGAGTAAGAGGGTGAGAGCTGGATGCTTAATGCTTCAATATAGCAGGGTTATCCCAGCTCAGAAGAAGAGGGGAGATCTGGAAAGATCCTTCTTTCTGCAGCTTTCAACAATAATTGCATACTGTTACTGACTGCCTAGAGTGCTCTAGCTCAACTGTGAGAAGTAGTGTAAGGTGTATCTTTGTTCATCCCCACCCTCTTAAATACCCTTTTCCTGGGGACTCACATACTTACACTAACTCTCAGATTTTTATGTCTTAGAAATTTTACTCATGCTATCTTTGCCTCATTAATTCTTTTTGTTTCAGAATTATTCTTCTATCTCATCCCCAAATTGGAAGATTGTTGTGCCTTCAGTATTTATATTTTCTGCTAGCTAGCAGAAATAATACATTAATCCATTCTAAGTGATGCTAGATTATTAGTGTAAGATTATCTATTTTCTATCTATCTGTCTATTGATCTATCTTTCTATCTACCCATATATCTACCTATTCATAATTTTGTCTTACATCCAATAATTTATTCATACATTTACTGATATGGTGTATATGTTGGGTGCCAGATATAAAATAGGCTCTAGGAATTAAAGTACCTAAAAGAGATCTTAGAGCAAGATGTGAAAGTCATCTAAAAACAAGTAATTGGAATATGAGATGAGGATTATTATGATAAAATATATGTTAACATGTTCTAGGAAAAAATGATTTATTATGAAGAACAAAGGAAGGAGAAAGAATTATTTCTGGAAAACATCTTTTTTTATTTTTCAGTAAGGTGTCATTTGACATTTTTTTAAAAGGGAAAAAAAAATAAATGAAAGGAAAAGCAATGCCTGGTAAAGAAAAAAACAAAACAAAACAGGAATGGAGCTATAAATGCTGAGAGAAGGGGTTTTCAAAGTGTTCTCCCAGAATCAAGGGCATCACCATCACATAGACTCTTGGTAGAAATGCACATTCTTAAACCCAACCCAGACCTAATGAATGAGAAACTCTGGGAATGGAGACCAAGTAATCTGCATTTAACAGGCCTCCCATTTGATTCTGATGCATCATTCAAGAACTACAGGGCAAATCTAAAAAGAAGTAACTATTTGGTACGACTCTCATGTAGGCCATAGAGCTGTGAATTGAAAACAGATTTGCTTTTACCTAGTAGGCAATTGGGAAATATTTGATGTCTTAAGCATAGGTTTGAAATGTTCATAAGAGTTTTAAAAAATAAAACTCTTATAGTATCGCTGATATTTAATAAAACTGATGAAGAGACATTTAACAAACCATCAGTAGAGTTTGAATAAAGTTTTAGCATCATTAGTTGCAGGAAGAATGAAAGGGAGGAGATAGAGAGAAAACAACTGGAGATGAAGAATTTCTCAGGTAACTAGCGCACTGTTCAACAAAATTTTTTGAAGACAGATTTACCAAAGAAAATTCAATACAGGGAATTGTAAGTAACATGGCATGTTGACAGGAGATTAAGTTGCTTGAACGGAGTTTGTGCTACCCAAAAAAGCAAAAATTATACTTATAGTAATGTGTACTTTGCAATATGGAGAAAAATGCCAGAGTCACTATTTTGCGTTCTTTGTGTTCTTCAGGTAAATTAGGCAGGTCTGTTTACGTCTAAACTCCAATTGTGGGTTAGATTCAAGTCGGCTCCCAAATGGCTCCTAGACTCCAGGCAAGACCCTAGGCTTTTCTCATCCAGATTCCTGTCTGGCCCAGACAAAACACTAAAATAATTAAATGGTTTATGCCAACATTTGAAAATTAAACTTCTAGACTGGGCACGGTGGCTCATGCCTATAATCCCAGGTTTTTGAGTGGGTGAGGCAGGAGGATTGCTTGAGCCCAGGAGGTTGAAACCAATCTGGGCAGTATGTTGAGACCACATCTCTACAAAAAAATAAAACATTTAATCAGATGCGGTGGTGTGTACCGTAGTTCCAGTCACTCAGGAGGCTGAGATAAGAGGATCACCTGAGCCCAGGAGGTTTTGGCTATGGTGAACTGTGGTTGTGCCACTGCACTAAAGCCTGGGTGACAGGGTGAGATCCTTTCTCAAAAACAAACAAACAAACAAAAGAAAACTTCTAAATTCTCCCATAGAATTCAAAGAAAACTTTGAAAAAGGAATCTGGCTTTTAAGTTGAATTCTTAATATTATATAGAACTATATTAACAGGAAGAGAGTATGGTCTTCTGGCAGGGGTCACAAAATGGGGGGCCCTTGTCTACTTACAAAAAAGAGTAACCATTAGATCAAGAGGTGCCTGCATTTTGACACCTCATTCTGGTCTCACTGTGTACGATTTTCAGGAGGGATAAGATCAGAGAAAAGAAGAACCATCAGCGAATGTTCTCAGTACTCTAAGTTGGGAGTGATGACAGATGGAGAAAAGTCCCATGCAGACTGTGGAGTTATTGAAATTTAAACATTTGGATACAAAAACTGGACAGCTAGCATCTTGCAGTGAGCACCCCGAGAGGCCCCTTTTGCCACTCTTAGTCGATAGATTTACTAGGGTCTCTCTAATAGACTCACTGACCCTCAAAAAATATTTTGCATATATTTGTGTGTGTGTGTGTGTGTGTGTGTGTGTGTGTGAGTGAGTGTGTGTGTGTGTGTGTGTGTGTGTGTGTGTGTGTAGAGATGGGATTTCTATATGTTGCTCAAACAAGTCTCAAACTTCTGTTCTCAAGGTGATCCTCCCACCTCAGCCTCCCAAAGTGGCAGGACAAAATGTATGAGGTACCATGCCCAGTCAACTTAGATTTTGTTTTGTTTTGAGTTGGGGTTTCACTCTGTCACCCAGGCGGGAGGGCAATGGCAGGAACATAGCTTACTTCAGCCTCAATCTCCCAGGCTCAGATGATCCTCCTGCCTCAGCCTTCTAAGTACCTGGGACTTCAGGCACACACAACTATGCTCAGTTTATTTTTTAATTTTTTTGTAGAGATGATGTCTTGCTATGTTGCCTAGACTGGTCTCAAACTCCTGGGCTCAAGCAATCTTCCTGTCTCAGCCTCTCAAAGTACTGTGATTATAGGTGTAAGTCACTGTGCCAGGCATAGATTTTAAAAAAAAAATTAGTCTGCCTGGCGAGAAAATCATTATTCTGATCCTTGAGAAGTTTACTTATTCTAAGCCCACACACAAAATAATTCATTGCTACACCTTCTTCCAAGGAACTGGGTTTGCAGTTTTATTTTGGCTCCATCTCTCTTTGGGCTCCCCTTCACACTTCAATATCAGGACATTGTTATTTAGTTGTCTTGCTATCCCAAAAGAGCATTGGAAGGAAGAGCAAGGAGGATCTTGCAAAGAGGCTGCTCTATGCTCTCAGCCTTCCTTGGTCCAGCTCTCCATTTCCATCTTCTTCTCAAACATGAGATGCCTCAAATAGTGGAGATAAGTAGCTGAACTTAAAATCAAGCCCAAAGTCTTCAACTTCAAACAAAATATTCTTTTTGAGAAATATTTAGGTAACACAAAAGTAAAATTGCAAGGATAATATGTTGTGTTAAGTTTAACTGGAAAAAAAAGACAAGTTTATGGGTTGACTTGTGTTCACTCCAAAAAGACACATTGGAGTCCTAACTCCCAGTACCTAAGAACCTTATTTGGTAATAGGATCATTTTAAAAGTAATCAAGTTAAAATGAAATCATGAGGGTGAGCCTTAATTCAATGTGTCCTTATAAACAGATGTAATTTAGACACAGAAACTGACACTCATCCAGGCAGAAAGGCATGTAGAGATTGGAGTTATGAAGCAACAAACCAAGAAGCTACCAGAAGCTAGGAAAGAGGCCTGGAACATCCTTCCTTAGTGCCTTCAGAAAGAGCATGGTGCCATAAGTGTCTTCATCTCAGATTTCTAGTCTGCTGAATAGTTTGTCTGGAAAATGTTTTATTTCTCATTCATATTTAAAAAATAACTTTGCTGGATATGGTATTATTCTAAAAGTTTATTTTCTTTGAGCACTTTGAAAGTGTCATCTTACTCCCTCCTGGCCTGTGAGGTTTCCATTGAGACATCTCTTGCTAAATGATCTGGAGCTCCTCTATATGTTATTTGCTTATTTTCTCGTGTTGCTTTCAGAATCCTCTCTTTCTCCTTGACCTTTGAAACATTGCTTATTATATGTCTTCAGGTAGTATTATTTGGATAAAACATAGTCTTTGTTGTCTAATCTTCCTGTACCTGGATATTTATATTTTTCTCAATGTTTAGCAAGTTTTCTACTATTATTTTTTGAATAAGTTTTCTACTCCTTGCACTTGCTCAAATCCCTGTTGAATGCCAATAATTCGTAAATGTGGTCTTTTCAGGTAATTTTCTGTATCATGTAGGCAATCTTCATTCCCTTATATTCTTTTGTCTCACTCTGGATCTGTATTTTCAAATAACCTCTATTCAAACTTGCTAATTTTTTTTCTCTCTTGATTGATTCTGCTGTTAAGAGCCTCTAATATATTTTTTAGTTCACAATATATATTTCTCAGTTCCAAGATTTCTATTAGATTTTTAAAAATGATTTCAGTCTATTAGATTTCTCTGATACATTTCTAAATTGATTTTCTGTGTTTTCCTACAATCAATGAGTTTCCTTAAAAAATGCAGTTTTGAATTTGAATTCTTAGTGAGTTTATAAATAGTCATCATGTTAGGGTCAGTCATTGATCCTTTGCTTTGTTTATTTGGGAAGAACATGGTTCTCTGTTATTGTGTCTATAGATGTTGTTGATGTCTTTGCATTGAAGAATTATTTATTCTAGTCTATCTGACTTTTTTTAAATTGGATATACTTGCTTAGAGATTCTTTACTCTAGGTTGATGCCCATTCTGGCTTTATGTGCCTTCTTAAGTCCAGTTTCCCCTCAAAAGAAGAGGTAAAGGATTCAAGTGCTTCCCTTTCCAAATGGGGGAAGGTGCCAAAGGGGTTTCCTGGTAATGTAGGAAGATTGGCCAGGGGTTTGTGCCCACTGGACTGTGAAACAAACTTCCTACAGTGTGGTACTGCTGAATAGCCACTCTGATTTGATGTCTTTTTGGCTGAATTACAAGGCAGAGTTTCCAGGGCTGGGGATGGTAGTCCTACCTCCCCTTTTTGTTTCTGATTTTCCTTATGGATATTTCTATCTTCATGCACTTGCAATGTTTCCTTTCAGTTAAGGCTGCGACAGGTCTCTTGCCAGGGAATCCAAGAGAGTGGGGCAGCTCTTCATCCACCTTGATTTCATGTTTTTTCTAGTGTCAAAATCATAAGAAGGAAAATATTTTCACACACTCGGTGACAGGCAGAATGGTGTAAGGGGCATTGTGGACATGGAAGTTTGATTCTCTAACCCTCTGCTCAGAGTTTTTCTCAGTTTTCTGTGATTCTGGAAACGGTCTCATTTTCATATTTGAGTTCTAGAACATTTCTGGTGATAATATCCATGCTGCATATTTGTTTTTGTTTTTCTGAGGGGGCTGTGGGGGGGGGGGGAACGAGTAAAGCCAGTTTGCTTCTACACCACCATGTTGGAAGTGAAAGTCTTCCAAAAAGTTTGTAGTATTATGTTGTGGCAGTAACTGAAAATGAATGCACTATGTTGCAAGGGTGACAGAGTCAGAGTAAAACACTACTTCAGACTCCAAGGAACCTTGGTTAAGAGAAAACATCATCAGTGATCACAATAGCCTAGGAATTGGATATGAACTTCTTATTTGGGAAGTACAACCTAAGTTTCCAAAATTTTGTGAAAATTTAAGAATTGGGAGAAGACTCCAGTAAGTGGTGTGATTTAATTTTCTGGATGCCAGGTAGAAGCTAGACGTGAATTTAAACAAGGAAATTATATCTCCTATTGTAAAATATAACTACTTAAGCATCAGTTGGACATATTATTTAGCAAGTAAGTCCTATGGAAAAAATGATAATAGACTGTTTCATGCATTATCCTTTCCTGTGGTCTTTTCATTTCAATAAGGCATAAGGCCTGAAATCAAATAAATGAAAGTCCAAGAACAGAAAAAATTGTCTTGGCAGTTGAAAGGAAGTTAACCACGGGAACCCCATCCATGTATTATCCCGGCTCTGACACTATGCTTTGTAAAAATTGCGACTAGCAAAATGAACTTAAATTCATTTTTCTTTGGCATTTTCTTTCTCCCAGGACATAATGCTATTTGTGACTTAGGCTCATATTTTTATTATTATACCTTATGCCATCATGGTTTCTTCACCTCCCTCTTCTCAAAGCACCTTTGACTAGCTAGGCTTTATATATAAGCAGAAGGAAGGTCAATCTAGGTGTGGATCTCAGCTTCTCAGTGAGACGATGTTATATACAGTCTGCCCCTCAAGCACTTAGGATTGAGGATGGTCTTACTACCCTGAGATTCATAGTGTGTGCCCTCATTATCATAGTTATTTCCCCAAAATAAGTAATAATAATGAAATCCTTATAGTTTCAAGCTAACATTAATAGCCTGACTTTAAGCATATTAATATCCTTGAGTAACTTAAAATGGAAATTTCAGTAAGTATTATTAATAACAGAGAACTTCTGTTTTTTTGTTTGAATTACAGTTGAATAGAAGCTGCTAGTTTAGTTTGAAAAGTTACATCATTGAGAGTTACTGGGCTGGTTCTTTAAAAATTTGAAGAAAATTAGAAATAATTCTTATTTTCAAAGGGCAAACTTCTTCAAATTCTGAACTTTTAACTTTAAAGTAATATTAACTTTTAAGAAAAAGGAGGAACTGAAAAAGATTGCATTGTAAAAATGCAAGGGAAATGGAGCTTTACAAGAACAAAACTGGTGGAAAAAATATAACATTTCCCATTTGCTCAATAATTAAGTAACTCTTCTTAAACTTCACATGATGCAAAATAATATTTCTCTTAGATTAAGTATTTTTATTGTTAACCTGCATATTTTTGTTATTGTAGTCTTTACTTCCAAAGTTGTTTGTGGCGTTTCCTAGGAAGAGAATATTTTATACAGCCTTGTTTTAGTACAACTACAAAAATCGAGTGCCCTCTGATGATCAAACTGTGTCCTTTGAAGGACATTAGTTCCCAGCTGGTAATTTTCCTATGAAACTTTTAGCATTATGAAATCTACAGAGAATTGTGTGATATATCATTAGATATTGGAAGTCATTACTTCTTTATGAAATATTTGAAGCTAAGTTTTATTTCTCAATAGCCTCCATCAGACCAGTAAAAGAAATATTAGACTAGGATGTTCTAAATGTGTATTTTTTGGTTCTATATGATATTAATTTTTAAAAGATAAAATCTTGAAAAATGTGTATGTAACCTACCTATTGGATCTCAAAGACTTTATGCTTCCCAAAGTTAGGTGATTACTATACTATAATTTTAAGCTTCCATTCACGCAGAATTGCACAATTGTGTCTTCTGGCTTATATTATTTTTAAAAGTAATTACTCAAAATTTTATTAATGTTAGTGTTCAAACTCAGTCAAGACAATCATTCAAATGTTTCTTATCTAAGGAAATGTACCTAGATGCTTGAGTTAAAATCCTTCATGTTCTCCTTAACTTCTATCTTTGTTCTTCCTGCTTCTATTCTTTGTCCCTTGTTATCTGTTTTTCAGCAGCCAGAATGATCTTAAAAACTCCAGTCAAGTCATATTACTTCGAAGTTAAATTCCTCAAATGGCCAGGCTCGGTGGGTCAGCCTGTAATCCTGCACTTTGGGAGGCCGAGGTGAGTGGATTGCCTGAGCCCGTGTGTTCGAGACCCCCCGGGCAACTTGGTGAGACTTCATCTCTACAATAAATCAAAAAATCAGCCGAGTGTGGTAGTGCGCACCTGTAGTTCCAGCTCCATGGAAGGCTGAGGGGGAAGGATCGCCGGAGCCCAGCAGATCGAGGCTGCGGTAGCCGGGAGCGGCCACTGCACTCCAGTCTGG
>NW_007233449.1:0-33069 GCF_000164805.1 Carlito syrichta | reverse complement strand
AAAAAAAAAAAAAAAAAAAACTCCTCAAGTGACTTCTGTTTGTATTTGCATATCATCCAACTCTTGACCTTGACTTTCAAGGCCCTACACAGTTTTCCTTTTCCTCCTATTCCAGTCTCATCTTATTACACTGGCGCTGCCTCAGTGCTATGGTCAAGCTAGACTCTGCTTGGGTGTGTTCCTGAAAAACCTTAAATGTGTTTTAGATGTAGGGCCTTTGGATGTGCTGAGCCTATGTCTACTATTGCCCTATCTCAGATGATAGCATGGTTACGTCCTACTTGTCACTAAAGTCTCAGTTTATGTGTCATTTTCTCAGAGAGATCTTTCTCGTCCACCCTATGTTAACTCGCCATGATTCTTCATCATATCACCCTATTTATTTTCTTCATATCCTGTTTGTTTTTTTATTCACTCAGTATCCATTCACGCTTCATTCATTCACTCATTCATTTTGCTTTTCAGGTTCTTAATTAAGATATAAGTACCAAGAAAGCAGAAAATAGTCTTTCAAGTTCACAACTACATCCCTGATTCCAAAATAGTTTCTAGTATGCAGTAGGCACTGAATAAATATTTGTTGGTTGAATAAGTAAATGAATGAATAACTGAATAACAGCAATTATTAGTTATATTTGGAGGTAATTTTTTAAAATTTTAAAACCTTATTCTCTTTTTAAATTTGGATTCAAGGAGTGCATGTGCAGATTGTTTTGCTTGGATGTATTGCATGATGGTGAGGTCTGGGTTTCTATTAAACTCAACATACAAATGGAGAACATGGTTCCAACAGATAGTGTTTCAACCCTTGTCTCCTCCCCTCTCTCTCTTCTATATTTAGGTATCCCCAGCATCTGTTGTTCCCCTTTTTTTATGTTCATGGGAACCCAATATAAGACTTCATTCTCTAAAAAAGTTTGAAGGATATTTTACAAGAAATCTTATACAGTAATATGACTGAAAAGCCAAATATGAACCTTTCATCTGTCAAATTAAAAAAAAAATCAATTTGAACTCATAGTCTGATAAAATGTTTTGCAAGTCAGAATAGAAACAAGTCCTATATCTAAACCAAAATTACACACACACACACACACACACACACACACACACACACACACACACATACACATATGAAACATATCACTTCCATTAAATTTTCAGAAATGATTGTAGGTAAAAAATAAAACATAAATAAAGATAGGAAATAAGCCTTAATCCAAATAATAGTTTATCTGCTTGTTACTTGATGTGCATGGCAATATTACATACAGTGCATTCTTCCTCTCTCTCTCTTGCTCTCTCCCCCTCCCCACCTCCTTCCTTCTCTAAATCTAGAGAGAGTACTATGTTCACTTAGTGTTATTACTTTTTTGGCTTATCTTTTCTTTACTATATGATCCTTTACTATATAATATTATATTATGATAAACTTTAAGAGGAGTTAACATAATGGGGGTCTTTTGAGCAATAAACATACATTTTAGCTATTTAAATAATGTTTGTTTTATTTTATTTTTGAGTTGGAGTCTCACTCTGTCACCCAGACTGGAGTGCAGTGGCCACTCCCAGTCACCACGGCCTTGACCTGCTGGGCTTCAGCGATCCTTCTGCCTCAGCCTTCCAAGTAGCTGGAACTACAGGCGTGCGCTACCACGCCCAGCTAATTTTTGATTTATTGTAGAGATGAGGTCTCGCCAAGTTGCCCAGGTGAGTCTCGAGCCCATGGGCTCAGGCAATCCACTCACCTCAGCCACCCAAAGGCACGAGATTACAGGCTGAGCCACCGAACCAGGCATAATGTTGATTTTAAAACACAATGCACTATAATCACCAAGGTAGATAGTAAGTTTGCAAGTCATCAATGATCAATAATACTGAGAGTTTTGATTTAGTCATGGTAATTTCATTTTTCAGATGACTAAAACCTGCAATTTGTTAGTGTGAACCTATACTTACTTCCTTTTTTATCTGGGAGCAGAAGACAAATCAACCATTTAACAGTCAACCTCATTCTCCATGTATAAACATTTCTATGGGCATAGTTTCTCACTAGTAGTGACTTGGGTGCTTAGAAAGCCTATTAATTCTAAACCAATGGGGTACCACTTAATGAACTGCTGCAATAACAGTCCAAGTGGTTCCCTTGTGAACTGAAAAGATTTGCTGCCCTAGATGCCTAAATACGAATAAGGGGGAATTTAGACACTTAGAAAAATACAGGTCATGGAAACTGTACCAACATAAGCAATGCAAAGTCAAGACTTAAGGAACTTTCCCAGATCATTCCAAGTAAAAGAAAAGTGTGTATACAACATTATTAAGTAATTGAGAAAAGTAGAATTTTGTATGAAGAATATCTTGAGAAAGAGACTGGTCTGGAATCTTTATTTCCCTAGTGTATTGCAGTATGTTATACACAGTAGGTTCTCAATAAATATTTGTTGATTAAGTTGATCAAGTAAATAATTACATGAATTATTCATATATTTGACTTTTAAAATTAAACCTTATTTAATCCTTTTTAAACAAGAAATTATGGGTCTAATAACTTTTTAGACATTATGTATTTAATTTTCTAAATCCATAAATCATGATACTGTATGCATTATACATAATGTTTGGTTTAATCTTACTTTTCACTTTTCCTAAGAATGTTTTGTGAAAGATTTTTGCATTGAAAAGTAAATTGTGTTCTGTTTTGAAAAATCTACACTTTAACCGCTACAATTTACATACTTATTTTTTATAGCAAAGTGTATCAAGTTACTATCCAAGCCACAAAAACTTATTTCTCAAGACAGTTGTTTAACCACACACAAAAAATCATTTTTATTTTGTTTTTCTTTTGTAAGATCTTTTTAATTCAAGAAATTATTTTAGTTCTTGAGATCAGAGACTTGATACACAAAGTCAAATTAATTAATTCTATTGTTTAACCTGCCATGTGACTTTTCTTTGTAATTTTAAGTATCCCTAGTCTGTATTATTCTAGACAGAAGAGTTCCAATATAACAGTCTTTCTCATATAAACTTTTGATTGCTTTAATGATCCAATGTGTCATTCTCTCACTAATTTTAAAATTATTTTTAAAATTTCTTCTGGAAGGATTTATTGATTAAATAATTAGAGCCATATGAAAACTCTATTGTAGATTTTGTTTTTTAGAGTTTCTGGTGTAGAACTACAATTAATTGGGTTGCTTAGCTATAGAATTGTAGGATATATGTCTTCAAATAGCTAATAATTACTTTGAACTCTTATTTAGTAATATAATTTAAACTATTATCTCATTCAACAAATGTAACTTTGATTATTGTTTTCCTAAAGACTTTATCTGGATAAAATAATCGTTTCACTTAGAGGAATGTCAGAGATTTTTTTTTCTCCATTTTATCTTATGGCTCTCATTATATATCCAAGAAATTAATAATATTATTTAAAAACCTAAAAAACTTTCAGGAAGTTTTTGTAAATGTTAACTGACCTGCTAGAAAGTATGTACTTTAACATAGTGTTTTTACATATAGCTCTCATCTTTAAGCAAAGTGTTTATTGACAAAAATGTAATCCCCAATATAATATATTGGTATTATAAAACAAAATATTACAATATTATTGGAAACTTTTCTAAAAGTATTAAAATTCTAATCAAATAAATTTCACATACCACAGATTCATTGCCTATGTTTTGATTTAAAAATAAATACAGTAAATTATTCTCCTAGATTGTTACATTTTTAGAAATTATAGCCTCTCTACATTAATATGTAAATGTTCTATGATTCTACAATTTTAGATGTGTTCAAATGAATTAATCTGCATTTTAGTTTATTTGTATTTATGCAATTCCAAAGATATTTCAATAGAAATCTCTTCACTAACAAAAAAATAAATCAATGAAGGTTAAAAAATAAAACATTTGCGTAGGTCTCTGAGAAGTTATGAAAATGTCTATGTCAAGGATACTTTGAGAAATATTTCAAGGTTGTTTATTGAAGTGAAGACTCTTACACATTTTCAGTGTGTTCATATGGGACTATGACTTTGACCCTTTTTAGAAAATGAAGAATTTAATAGTAACAGCATTAGAATATGAGACTACTCCCCGTTTTTGCTTTAAAATGAGACTGGCAAGTATAGGGCCAGGGACTAAGATTATTCTCTGAAACTCCTTTTGTGTCGCCTTAAGAAACAAACAGATATGTGATCAAAGGTATCCCGACGAGTGGTGTCTAGTGTTCTTTTTAGAAAATAAGCCATTGTAAGCATATCTGTAACGTGGGTCATAGTTATTCAAAAAATTGAAAGCACTATACAATTATAAGGTCATATTGAACATTTAATATATCTGTAAACAAAAATGTGGTGGTACTTAAGATATATTTGTGTTCATTTCAGAAATACTCCACAGTAGTAACATATCCCACATTTATTATTGGAATGAGGCTAGGGATTTTACTAATAAGTAAATGCTCTTTTGCTAATCTTATAACCCAAGATTTAATATATTTAAATATTGATGGAAATATATGGAATTCTTCAAAGAGCAAAAGGCTCAGAATTACTGATCTCTGACATTTACTCTTCAGAATTCTTAAGCTCTAAAATATTTTCCTTAGAATCATGTTCCTTAGAATCATGTTGCCATGGTGATGTTTCACATAATTTCGGACACAAAAGTTGTACGACACATTCATTTCAGTAGTATTGTAGAATTACTTAAAATACGGTTGGCATCTGGAAAGTATTTGATGGACTTCAGCCAACATTCTTTATCTTTTATAACAAGATATGAGGTTGTGATTTACTTTAAAATTAAGATGTTAATAAAAGAGATAGTTCTAGATTTAGATGGCAGTGATTTCAATTTGAAACTTCCAGGTCCAAGGGTGACACTGTTATTATTCTGCAGATAGTAATGCAACTTACAATGTATGTCATGGTTTTATGGGGAAAGAAAAATAACACAATTTAGCCTTAAGCTAAACTTTGCTTTGGATACAACTGCGGAACCTTTAATCTTTTTGTAATGTGTGTGAAACATCACATGGATATCTTAAAGCATAAATACTTAAACTATCAGAATGAAGATATTTTGCAGTTTAATTTTGAAATATTACAATTGAGGCCAACTTTCTACCTTATCATTTTTTCAAACTTTGTAAGTAGCCATATGGATAAAACAAACAAACAAATAAAAAACTCCCAGTACCATATGAGTAAAGCCAAAAACATCTATAATACCAAGGGCTCCTTTCCTTTGAGGGTAGTGGGAGTTGCAGGAGAAAGGTAGCTTCATCATCTTTTAAAAAGGTCAGAAGATGATCAAATACTGTGAAGACGTTTTCATTTCTTTGCTTTCAGATATGGTGAATTTGGATGATAAGTGCGTATTTTGTGAAAAATGAATTCAAAAGTAGATATTAAATAAATGACATTTCCTTTATAATAATATATTTATTTTAATTTAGTTTAATTTAAAATAATTTATTTAATAAAATAATTGTATCTTCTACTTTCCTACTTTACGAGATAGTTTTATTTCACAAAGTAAACTAATTTTTTCTTAAAACTTTATAAATTTATAGTGTGTGCAAAATATAAACAGCTAATTTATGTTAAACAATAACATAATTATTCACTGTCAGGTTTATTAAACCAAGGTCTATGTCTAAATCTAGATTTTTTTCCTTTTTATTCTCTGTCAAAATTTAATATCTCAGACTATAAATATTTAATATGTACTCACTTCTTTCTAGAAGGAAGGTCATTCCTAGGAAAACTCTTAAAATAATACAAGACATGATAATTTTCCAAGATGATTTTCTGTTGAATTGCATATGCTTACCTTGAGAAATTTTTCTTTTTCTTATTTTTTTTCCATTACAAAAGCTTCTCAAGAGATGCAAAAATAACAGAAAGCTTACGGCAAGTCTGAATTAATTATGAAGAAAGAAGATGAATATGTTAGAAGTATAAAGAAACCTACCAAATTTAATTTTCCTCAAATTCCAAGCATTACAAAGCAATTGTATTGAAAAATATTTTCTGTACACTTCCATTAAAATTTCAGAAAAATGAAAAGTACGATTGTAATAATAAGAAACAGGAATTCTGTTTTCAATAGTGATAAAAAAATTTTGTTCCTATAAAACTTAAAATAAGTTTTGCTTCAGGAAGCTTTGAAAATGTTGAATTTTGAGTAAATAAGAAAATATCAGTTAGCTCAGTGTTTGTATTTGCTCAAACATTTATTGCTTAAACTATTTCTCACATTTTCCTGCTACATTGCTAAAAAATGTAGCCCCAAGAAAGTCTATTCAGAAAGTTTCTTTGAAATTCATGAGTGAATGATTTCTTATGTAACTGCAATAAAAACTCTGGGAAAGAACCTATTATGAGTACAGTGTCAGCAATTTTAGCTTATTGTACACGATTTGTTCCCTTTTCCACATAACTATTTAATGAATTTAAACTTAAGATTGTATAATTCCATAGCTGATAGGAGCCTTGAGCCTTTTTTATACATTTAAAAAATTAAGACTACTCCTAATTTAGGGAAGAAAATTTAATGAAGAAAACAACTCTTACATGATGCTGAGTGGTGTTTGCCTCCTGCAGTATCCTTGGGACTAGCACCGGTTCATATCTAAGATGTGTTTATGGACTCCAAAGTGTACTTCAAAATTGCTTAATCTACAAGTATGCTTGCAAATTGGTGACCATGTAGAATGAAAATTATTGGTTGACATATGCCTGAGAAGAGAAAATTGAACCACTGAGACTGCTTATCATAGTACTCTAGATTTCTCATCATTGTTAATTGATTAGCAGAGACTCAAAAGACTTTCTCTGCTTTTCAGGGCTACCTCAGCACTTCCTTATAATGCATTCAGAAAGCCCAGTTAATTTTTCCTCCAGAATATTTATCTCAGTTTGTCATTGTACACTTATTATAGTATTATTCCATTAATATCTGTTTCCTTTACAGACCATAAACACTTTGAGAACAAGATCTTATTTTCTGCTTATTGCTAATCTGCAAAATATCTGTGTAATTGTAAGGTCTCAATAACTTTATTTTTATACACCTCATCCAAATATTTGTGATAATATTTTATTGGCTAATATTGATTTGGTTAGAGATGGTGTCTCCCTCTGTCACCCAGGTGGAGTGCAGTGTTGTGATCACAGCTCACTACAGCCTCAGACTCCTGGGCTCAGGTGATCCTCCTGATTCATCCTCCCCAGTAACTGGGTCTGCAGGTTTTTAATCTTTTGTGGAGACGGAGTCTCTTTATGTTACCTAGGCTGGTCTCGAACTTCTGGTCTTATGTTATCCTCCCATCTCCACCTCCCAAAAAGCTGGGAATCCAGATGTGAGCTCTTATATGAAAAACTTTAAAAATGAAATTGTCTATGTGTCAGGCTAGAGGGCAGGTGACAGAAGAAACACAAACATTCAGATGTCCCAGTGCATTCTCTAAGTACAGTGACATTCGGTAAATGGTCATTTAAGCTATGACAAAATCCCAAAAGAAGGAAACAATTGAAAGAGGTGTGATGTTAGGATCCAGTAATCAGTCTGTTGGTGTTTGAGAGGTTTAGGAAAATGGAAACAGAGACTGTCCTATGGGTTTAGGTAGTACTCAGATAGAGACTCAGTAAGTGGAATTGGAAGTCAGTGAAGAGATAGCATTAGGAAAAGAAAGAGAATTATCATTTCCATAAGTAGACCAGCTGCACAGTGGAATTCATGAAGATTCACCTGAGCTATTGAACTAGTGTTTGCAAAGGATTAACCTAATTAAGATGAAATGAGTACCGGAATCCTAAAATTTGCTGATGTTGAAAGAGAAGATAAAGGCAAATCCACAAAATAACAGAATAAATTAAAAGTCAAAAAATAAGAATTTTTAAACCAATATGAATTTATTTTTATTTGGAAATGGAGTGTACATGAATGCTTTGTGTCTGTAGTGGCAGGGTGCACAACAGAAGGAGGTAGGTGTCAGAGAGTACATGAGGAGTAGATAAGCAAGGGCCAAAGATAGTGTGTGGTAAAAACAACAACAACAACAACAACAACTAAAAACGTAATACAGGAAAAAGAAGAGAAAGAAGAAGGAGGAGGAAGGAAAGAAAGAAAGAAGAAGAAAGAAGAAGAAGCAGAAGAAGAGGAAAAGAAATTATGTTACTTACCTCTAAGGGAATTTGAAAATATTCTGTAGGCTGTGAGAAATTTTTGGAAAGTCAGGAAGGCGTGATTGCAGTCAAATTCAGTAAACAACCAAGTTTTGGTCTGTCATTTGACCCCAAGTGTATCCAAAGTCGTTGAATGACCTTGAGTAGAATGAACTGTCTTATACAGAATACAATACAATGTTTGTAAGGACAGAAATACTGGAAGAATGGAGAGAGGAAAAAATAAAACAAAACTCTTTTATCTACTTTTCAAAGCAATTCTGTGCTCATGTACATTTTCAAGGGATTTTTTTTCCATGAAAATTTTAAAATAATTCTGTGCATGTAGCACACAACAGACGCATATGTGAGACTGTGATACAGTGCACATTTCAACGAGTGTGACAGACATTCCTTACACAATACACAAAGTCCAGTATACACATTTGTTATTCCAAGTATCCCTAGCCATTAACAGAGGAATGGAAACTGCATAAATAAAAAAAGAAGAAGAAGAAGAAGAAAGAAGGAACCTATATTAAGGAGAAGTTAATGAAGTCACCTGAAAATTCTGAGCACACTATGTTTAATTTTTAACAAACAGCATATTCTCTGCTATGGAATATAGCAGAGAATTCTAGGCTATGGAATATTCTCTGCTATGTTTCTTGAAAAATGGATACAAAAATATTTTATTGGAAAATATTTTTTCTTACATTTAACTATTTATTTTGTGATTTCTTATTGTGCTCATTCATTTTACAGGCTATGGTCAGCAAATAATGATTTCTAAAGATGCCCACACCCTAATCTTCAGAACGTGCAAATATGTTGTCTTACATTGCAAAAGAGATTTTTACAGATGTCATTAAGTTAAACACCTTGGGATGAGAAGACTATCTTGGGTAACTCAAGTGAGTCTCATCTAATCATATGGATTCTTAAAAGTGGAGAGCCTTTTCCGGCTTTACAGAACCAGGGGAATGGCATGCTGAGAATGAGTCCATCCACTGTTGTTGACTTTGAAGGTGGAGGAAGGACCGCAAGACAAGGAATGTGAACAGCTTCTAGAAGCTAGAAAAGGCAAGGAAACAATTCTTTCCTAAAACCTCCAGAAGAAATGCAGGCCTGCCAACACCTTGATTTTTTTCACCTGGTGGTTCCAAGTCAGATTTCTAAGCTACTGAGCTCTAGGCTAATACTCTGCGTTATTTGAAGCCGTCAAATATGTAATAATTTGTCGTGGAAGTCAAAAAGAAATTATATATACAAACACAATTATATATTTATTTATACAGAAAGTTAACAGTTGACAGAAATACATAATACAATAAACCTATTAAAGGAGGAAAGGAAATGTAATCGAATCCACTGAGCATGAATTTAGAATTTGAATAATAAACAAGTGCTATTTTTAGTTCTCTTTGTCATTGAGGTAAAATTAAGTTCATTTTTTTATTGCATTTAAATCTTATCCTCCTAAATATAATTGCAGAAATGTGTAAGAAATATCATGCTTTATTTAAAATGAAGTCAACTTCCCAAGAGATTCAGTGGATAAAATATATCCCGGGGCTATAAATATACATTTATTTTCCATTAGAGTGGTCAAGATGACTGTACTTTATGTCCTTTATATAAACCAAATTTAAAAAATTAAACTTTGATTCTGAAAACATTTTGTAAATTAAGATGAGAAAACTTTCAGAAAATACACAACTTCCAGACCTGTATAAATAAAATGATTAAATATGTTTATTTAGGTTGCTGGATTGTGGCCATTATTGGTAGGTAGGAGCTTGGAGCACATTTCATTGATCACCTAAGTCATGTGTAATCATGTAAGGAAATATGAGAAATGTGGTTCTTATCAGCTAACAAGTGTGGATTCCTTTCCTTTTCACTGCAGTGCATGGTGACATGGATTTATGTTAGATCACAACTCACTGAAATAATAGCATGAACCATTACAATCTTTATCACAGAAGCTCTCTTTTATGATTGCTAGATTCTTGGTATGGTAGTAAGAACATGATCTCAATTCCTAATAATCACAGTGCCCATGCAAGAGGGCACACACCTTGAACCTTGCTTAGTGATTCACAGTGCCTGACAATATGTGGTGTAAACTGTGTTTGTTTCATGAGTAGAAAATGAAATTGATAGTGTTTGGTTAGCATTCATTTGTTTATTTTTAAAAATTTTACTGCATTACAGAAAAAGAAACTGAGACTGGAAGAGTTGAAGGCTATTCTGTCCTTTGCAACAGAAACAGGCTTTACTTCTTGTTAGTTTGCTACAGTATCAAGACTACTAAGTCAACACTGAATTTGATGCCACTCATGCCAGTTTATATAGAAATTGCCTCTGAGCCAGACTCATATCATGTGACTATATTTTTATCACATTTTCTAAAACTAAACGTATAGACTTCCTCAATTAAATACTTTAAGAAGATTATTTAGTATTTAGCTTAAGTACTAATAGAGTAGGGTCAGCTTCAAGCCAAATGTTCCCAAATCAAAATCTTTGTAAGCATCTAGACTATTTAGTTTCTCAATTCAAACTCATCCAGAAGTCCCAAACTCCTTCACTTTTGAGACTTTGAGATAACTACTTTACTCAAAACTGGGTCTGTAAAATTTGATGCATGTATCCTTTTTTAAAATCAATTGTGAAAAAAAAATCAAATGACTATGAAGGAAGTAATTTTCCTTGTTTCATTGTTGCTTCATTTTCTCTCCTTGTGTTTGGATATACAATTATAAAGACATTTTAAAAATATGCTAATATCTAAAGTACCATATTCTCATAATACTCCCATAAAGTGCTGCTATAGATCTTAAGAGTTATAGTGATTTTATGTCAGTTTCTTTTTTGTTGTTCTCTAGTAGTGAGGTCTGTAGGTTTTTCATTGCCATTATTATCTTGGTTCATATGGCAAAGCTGAATCACAAAGCCATGAGTAATAACTTTTATTTCTGTGAGTGGGTTTTACTCCATTAATATGTCAATACAAAGACATTTGATGACAAACTGATTTACTTTTATTATTTGAGGACTTATCAAGCTCCGAAAGAGGTTTACAGATAGCTCATTAAAAATGTAAGAAACACATAAGTCAGTGTTTTCTTTTCTGATGGCCAATTAGTTCCATAGGAAGTTTAGTGCAGCCAGTACACAATCATTGTCTAGAGTAAATGCATTGGAGAATGCCAAGTAAGAATTTAAAGAGATGATCAGATTCTTTGGTTCTTTCTATTTTAATCTAATACTTCTTAGATCAAGACTATAGTTTCATTTTTCCACAAGACCATCTAACTAGTTATATCTGGGAAACTCAGAGTTTTCTGAGTATGCTTGGTCAGACTAAAGTGTGACATGAACCAAAGGATACCTAGACAATAGTGTATGCATAATATAGCACAATTTAGTACTGTTACTAGACAGTACTGCTAATTATATAAGGGTAGATAGTGAGTAAAATCTAAGAGATATTGTTGGAACAAATAGAAGATTTTAGGTATATATTTTTGCATTAATAGTTTATTTTATCTGTTCAAATTTGTACTCTGTGAAGACAGAAATTACAAGGTACAAAGATAATTTTTTTCTTATTAAAAGAGAAAGTGTATTAAGTTTCATAACATATTTGATGAGGTTATCATAACTAATATTGAATTACAGGTCAGAACAGGGTGATAATAATTTTAGTCCTGTAAAAAATATTGTACTATTCATTATTAAACAATTTTAAATTGCAAATGTTAACTGAGATGATGCTATTCACCTCAAGTTTGGCTATCATTTTTGTTAAAACCATAAAGTACAAATCTTGTTAAAATATGAATATAGCAAAATTTGTTTGATTTACAGAACAAATTAAGAATAAAACTCATTCAAGAGCAATAGAAACTATATGTATAAAGAGTTTGTATAAACAGAATAAACAAGAAGACGTTTATGAGAAAGATTACATTTATTTAATCCTCCAATAAAAATAATTTATTAGAGCAGGAGGAAGATGGCTGCTGAGCCAGTCAGACTATTCAGTCCTAGCATGAGTGAGTGAGTGTATGGAAAATTTTGTGTACATGCTGGTGGGCGAGTGGGTATGTGAGTGACTGACTGAGAGAGGGCTAGGGAGCTAGCAGCCAGGGCTCTCCTGATACAGTGGCTGGTGCCACAGCTGCTGGGCTTGGACCCTAGTGACTCCCAAGACACGGAAGGCGAGTACCATTTTCTTTTCCTTTCTTTCTTTTTTTTAAAAAAATCAACAAACCCTCCCTAGGAAGAAATCCTAAGTGGGGGCTCAAGAGCAAGTTGCCAGGTTCCTGGTACAATAGCTGGTGCTACAACTTCTCTGCTTGGTCCCTGGCTCTTCCAAGGTCGCAGAAGCCAAGCACCATTTTTTTTTTTTAATGGACAGAAGTTTTCCTGTGAAAAGTGGTGGGGAGAGACTGTCACCCCAGGCTCTCCCTCACCATTGGCAGGAGAGATTGCCAGCTTCAGACTTTACCTCAGCACTTCAGTGCCTGGCAGGGCACTGGTAGCAAGGGCTGCAGAGGGAGGCCAGAGGCAAAGTCCCACTGAAGAGGACAAGAGAGGCACCCTGTCACCATTTTGAAGGCAGGGCAAGAAAGTGCTCTAACTTGCTCACAACAAAACAACAGACCCGATCTCTGTGACTGGTGGATCAATTACTCAGGGATTGATTGTGACCCAGAGGGAATATCCTGAAAGCACAAACTTCGGAGGGACCTGACCAGTGCTGAGTTGCAGGCGTCCCACCCCCTAACCTGATTCAGCTGCAGGACAAAGGATGTGGAGAGAAAAGGAAAAGGAAGGACTCCAAAGAGATCAGTGGTGAGTCTGGAGCTGACCCAAAGCCCCTCCTCTCCAGCAATTATTTGAACCTCAGACCCACATTAGTGGGCTACAACTGAGAGGGACAAGTCCAGATTGAGCCTGGACATCAGTCACAATAGAAACTCCATTCCAGGATAGGCCTGGCTGGAGCACCCTCCCACAAATACATACCTGGGGAAGAGACAACCTCACACCTCCCCACGGGAGGAGATCTCTGTGACCATACGAGAGTGGGAGGGGAAGACTGCAACCCCACACATCTCCACTGCCCCTCCTCCTTCCCTGTTCTGAACACTGAGGAGAGAGTGAAAAAGGTGGCTCTGCAGGAGAGACCTGATTAGTGGAACAATTACAGAGCATGCCAGAAGAGGACAGGCTTTTAAAAATTTTTTTAGATTTTTAATTTTTTTTAATTAAAAAAAATTCTTTGACTGTTTATTAGTACATCTATCTTAAAAATATTTTTCCTTTGCGCATGAATATGTATGTGAGAGTTTGATATGCATCCCCCCACATTTTTTTTTTCCATTTTCTGTTTCTTTCTTCTTTTATTTGTCGTTTTCTGTTTATGTGTGTATATGAATGATCGAGAGTTCATCTTTCAATTTTGTTATTGATATTGGTTTGTTTTTGCTCGTTTGTTCTTCTGAGGTTTTTTATTTTCATTTTTTATAATTTAAGGTGTGTGTCAATATATGTGTGAGGGTTTGATCTAAAGTCCTTTTTTTTCTATTTATCTTCTTAATTCACTTTGTGTTAGGCATGTGTGTGCATGTGTGTTTAGATTTCTTGATTTTGTTGTTGTTGTTTGTTTTGTTACATTTTGTTGTTATTCCAGTTTGTTTTGGAGTGTGTGTGTATGTCTGTGTCTGTGTGTGTTCAATTGTTTTTTCCATTGGCTTATGCTTTATGTTGTTATATAGAGTGGTGGTGGGGAGTGGGACTCAGGGCATACATACCATAATAAGTGAATGTTGTAATTTGCAAGTAGTTTCTGAATCCTAATGTGCCATCCCCTACTTTAGTCGAATTTCAGAAACTACAAGAGACAACAAAGTTTCCCATCCACCATTCTATTTCAAAAAAGAACAAATTCAGAGCCCAGATCAGGGAAGAATAGAGGACTGAGCAAACATCAGAAGGGAAAGTCTTGCCCACTGGCATTGAATAACAGAACTAAAGAGAAAAACAAGAAATATGTCACAAATGAGGAAAAACCAAAGGAAGACCACAGGAAATTTCAAGTGTACCAAAGACAAAACTCCTGAAAAATCAGACTTTGGTGGCCAAACAATGAAAGTCACCAATGACTGGCCTCAGAATACAACAGGGATTAGGGAATGGATGGAAAGAGTAAATAAGACTCAAGAAAGACAAGACATAACACTGAAAGAACTTGTAACAGAGATTTTGGCAATAAAAATTTTCATCCAGGAAATAAATAACAAGATGAGAAGCATGGAAAGCAGAATTAATATAGCAGAAGAAAGAATCTCAGAACTTGAAGACCAGAACATGGAATTAACATGATCTGTAAAAAACATAGAAAGAAGACTCAGAAAGAAAGAACAAAGCCTACAAGACATGTGTGATTATATCAAGAGGATGAACCTACACCTGATTGGTATCCCAGAAGAAGAAAGAGAAATGGTGAATAACTTGGAGCAAGTATTCCAGGAGGTAATCCAAGAAATCTTTCCCCATCTCACCTGAGATGCGTCCAGTCAAGCACAAGAGATACAGAGAACCCCCACAAGACAACAAATGAGAAGACAAACCCCTAGACATGTACTAATTCACCTACACAAAGTAGATACAAAGCAAACAAACAAACAAACAAACAAACAAACCTAAAGGCAGAAAGAGACAAAGGTCAGACTATCTACTGGGGAAAACCAATCAGAATAGCAGCAGGATCTATCAGCAAAAACACTACAAGCAAGAAGGGACTAAAGCCCTATATTCAAAGTCCTAAAAGATAAACAATTTCAACCAAGAATTTTCTATCCAGCCAAGTTCAGCTTCATCAGTGATGGAGAATTATCATTTCCAGATATCCAATTCCTAAGAGATTATGCAGTTTCCAGATCAGCTTTATAGGAGACACTTAAAAAATATATTAGGCACAGAGGAAAGAAAAACAAAGAAAGGCCACACACTTCCTAAGAGAACACTAGGGCACAGAACCAACAGAGAATACAGCACAACATGAAACTTGAAAACACACGCATACATCAACCCAAGAAAAAGGAAAACAAACAAAGAAAAAACTTTATAAGAACCTCATGCAATAAACTATCACATTTCAATAATCAGCCTGAATGTGAATAGACTAAATGCACCACTGAAAAGACACAGAATGGCAAACTGGATAAGAAACCATGACCCAATTATTTGCTGCATCTAAGAGACTCATCTCACTACAATGGATGCACACAGACTCAAAATTAAAGGATGGAAAATGAGTTTCCAGGCAAATGGATCACAAAATAAGGTAGGAATTGAGATCTTAATATCACAAAACAACGTTTAAACTATCAAAAATTTAAAAAGATGGGAAAGGACACTACATAATGATAAAAGGTTCAATCCATCAACAAGAAATATCCATCCTAAACATATATGCAACCCAACACAGGAGCACCAGCATTTATAAAGCAACTACTAAATAAACTAAAAACAATATTGACTCTAACACTATTATAGCAGGGGACTCGAATACCCTACTGACAGTGTTAGATAGAGCATCAAGGCAAAAAATCAACAAGGACATCCAGAATCTAAACTTGAAACATGACCAAATGAACTTTATAGATACCTACAGATCATTTCACCCAACAACCACAGAATATACATTCTACTCATCACCACATGGAACATACTCTAAGATCTATAACATCCTTTACCATAAATCAAGCATAAACAAATTCCACAAGGTTGAAATCTTGCCATGCACAACTCAGACCACAGTGGAATAAAAATAAATATCATCACCAACAACATTTCCCCCAAACCCACAAAGACATGAACACTAAACAGCTAGATGTTGAACAACTACTGGGTCAACACTGAAATCAAAGCAGATTCCTGGAAACAAATGAAAATGAAGGAACATCTTATCAAAACCTCTGGGATGCCATGAAATCAGTTCTCAGAAGGGCATTTATAATTCTATAAGCTCACATCAAGAAAATGGATATATCACATATGGAGAGCCTAACAAATCCCCTAAGGGAACTGGAAAGAGAAGACCACCGAAAACCCAACTTTAACAGAAGAATCCAAATCACAAAAATACGAGCCCTACTTTTGACATAGAAGACAAAAGTATCATGCAAAACATCAACAATACAATAATCTGGTGCTTTGAAGGAATTAACAAGATTGATGGACCTCTAGCCAGAATGACCAAGAAAAGGAGAGAAAAAGTTCAGGTAAACTCTATCAGAAATACAAAAGATCAAATCACAACTGACCCCAAAGGAATACAAAAGGTTAACAGAGATTACTATGTACACCTATATGAAAACAAACTTGATAACCTAGATTAAATGGAGGACTCTCTGACACCACACAATCACCCTAGGTTGAAACAGGAAGACACTGAGACACTAAAAAGACCAATAACAACTCAGGAAATTGACTCTGTCATATGAAAACTACCTACAGAAAAAAGCTCTGGACTGGATGACTTTCCAGCAGAATTCTACAAAACAGACAAGTAGGAGCTGATAACAACCCTATTGAAAGTTTTCCAGGTAATTGAGATGAATGGAATTCTCCCCAAATCATTTTATGACGCTAACATCACACTGATGCCCAAACCGGGTAAAGTTCAACAAAACCAATATCCGTTATGAACATAGGTGCAAAATCCTCAACAAGATTCTAGCAAATTGGATCTAAAAACACATCTCAAAAATCATCCACCATGACCAAGTAGGCTTCATCCCCAGGATGCAGGGTTGGTTCAACATTTGCAAGACCATAAATGTAATTAAATACATCAACAGACGTAAAAACAAGAACCTCATGATTATCTCGTTAGATGCAGAAAAAGCTTTTGATAAAATCCAGTGTTCTTTCTTGATAAAAACCCTCTGACACCTAGGTTAAAAGGAACTTACTTCAAAATAGTAAGAGCCATCTGCAATAAACCCACAGCTAACATATTGCTAAATGGACAGAAACTGGAAACATTTCCCCTGAAAACTGGAACAAGACAAAGTTGCCCACTCTTACCCCCCCCTTTTCAACATTGTATTGGAAGTCCTAGCTAGGGCAATTAGACAAGAGAAGGAAATCAGGGGTATCCAAATAGGAAAAGAGAAAGTCAAATTATCTCTCTTTGATGATGATATGATCCTATACTTTAAAAATCCAAGAAAATCTGTCAAAAACCTGCTTGCACTGATAAAGGACTGTGGCAAAGACTCAGGGCACAAAAAATGTGTAAAAGAGAGTTGCATTCCTATACTCCAACAACAAGCAGGCAGAGACCCATATTTAAAGCATAATCCCATTCATAATAGCCACCAAAAAAATGAAATATCCTCGGCATCTTCCTAATCAGAGAAGTGAAAGACCTTTACAATGAGAACTACAAAACACTGCTCAAAGAAAATATAAGAAGACACAAACAAATGGAAAAATATTCCGTGCTCATGGATAGGAAGAATCAACATTGTCAAGTTGTCCATCCTACCAAAGGCAATCCATAGATTCAATGCGATACGCTTTAAGTTACCAATATCATTCTTCTCAGACCTGGAAATGACAATACAGAAATTCATATGGAAACATGATCATGAATAGCCAAAACAATCCTTAGCAAAAGAAACAAAGCAGGAGGTATCACACTTCCAGACTTCAAACTTTACTATAAGGCTAGAGTAATCAAAACAGCCTGGTATTGGTACAAGAACAGGAATATAGACCAATGGAACAGGATAGAGTTTCCAGAGGCAAAGTCTCAATTTCTCAACCAACTCATCTTTGACAAAATCTCCAACAACCACTGGGGAGATGAGAACCTATTCATTAAATGGTGCTGGGAAAACTGGCTGATCATATGCAGAAGATTGAAACAGGGCCCCTACCTATCCCCATACACAAAAATTAATTTGAAATGAATCAAAGACCTAAACATAAAACCTCAAACTATAAGAATCTTAGAAAATGCAGGAGTACTCTTATGGAAATTGGAACTGGCAACCAATTCCTGATCAAAATCCCAAGTGTCCATACCACAAGAGATAAGACAGACAGGTGGGACCTCATCAAACTAATGGGCTTCTGCAAAGCAAAAGAAACCATAAAGAAAGCAGGGAAACAGCCCACAGAATGGGAAAAAAAATTACCAACTGTATATCTGACAAAGACCTAACATCTAGGATCTATAAGGAACTTAAATATGCTGAAGGAAAAAAAACTCAAACAACAAACAGCCCCATTAAAAAGTGGGCAAAATACATGAATAGACACTTCTCAAAAGAAGATATACAGGCAGCCAAGAAACACATGAAAAAGTGCTCATGCTCCCTACAAAAAAAGACACCTGCACATATATGTCTGTTGCAGGTCTATTCACAATAGTAAAAACATGGAACCAACAATGTTGCCCATCAAAGCTGGACTGGATTAAAAAAATGTGGTATAGCCTGGGCTGCGAGACCTCATCTCTACAATAAAATCCAAAAAATCAGCTGGGTGTGGTATCGCATGCCTGTAATTCCGGCTACTCGGAAGGCTGAGGCGGAAGGATCACTGGAGCCCAGCTGGCGAGGATGCGGTGGCCGGGAGTGGCCACTGCACTCCAGTATGGGCAACTGAGTGAGACTCCAACTCAAAAACAAACAAACCAACCAACCAACAAACAAATAAATAAATAAATGTGGTACATACACACAATGAAATATTATGCAGCCATAAAGAAGGACCAACATATGGACTTCACAGCAACATGGATGGATTTAGAGTAGATCATACTCAGTGATCTGTCACAGAAACAAAGAACAGAGTACCATATGTTCTCACTTATCAGTGGACCTTGAACAATTATCATAATACTATAAGAAAGGGATTGGTGGTAGTGGGAAACTGTCAGAAGAGGGGGTGGGATTGGTAGTTGAGGGAAACTACTTGCGATGGAGGGGCGTACCTCATCAACAAGGGTACCTGCATAATTAACCTTTATATGCCTAACCCTGAATTGTACCTCACATCTTTATAATAAAAAAAGAAAATAATAATTTACGTATTTAATAAGCACTTACTGAGTATCTTCTAGAAATATAGATCTCTATATGGCTTTATCTGAAATTAAAATATAAAATTAAATAGGACCCTGTTTTAAGAAACCTACAATTTGATTAGAAGAGGAAAAAAACATGTTGCTGTATTCCAGAGAACATTCTACTCGGTGGTAAAATTAAAAACCAAATAACAATAATTTTAAAAATATGTGCAAGCTTGCAGCTTTGGAAAATTCAGCTTTAATCACATTCCACTGAGGTACACACAAAGACAAACTTTGTCTCATCTTTGCTCCATGACATCTATTTTATTTCTTCTTTATTTTTTCTCTTGTATTATCTCACTATAGTTTTATGTCTATCTCACTTATTTTATCATTATTTACACTTTTTAAAGAAATATGCGGATACCTTCTACCTCCTGCTTGTACAAAGCACTCTGCTAGTTACCGGATATTTGATAATAAATAAAACATTTTTAAAAATCCTGTAAATTAATTGTGTTTTCTGTCTACTGGAGGAGACATAATTAAACATAAATAAGTAAATAATTAAAAATTAAGTTTAAGTTCATTGAAGGGAGAGAGCAGAATGTTAAAAGAGTGGGTTATATTTTGATCTTAAAGACCTTGAAAACTTATATCCCTGGTAAACATAAGTTCTTCATATGCATACTCCTTAGTAGTCATAAAGACCTTCCCTGAATAGCTGAAATATAAATATGGCAACATTTAAGATAACAAATTTTAAAAATTATCAAGCTCAGTTACATGTGTCTGCAGTCCTAACTACTCACACTATTAGTGAAAATATAGAATGTCACAACTGTGAAAGACAGTATGGAGGTTTCTTAGAAAAGTAAAAGTAGAACTACGATGTGATCCAGCAGTCCCACTACTGGCTATGTCTCCAAGAGAAATAAAATCAGAAAATGGAAGAGTTATCTGTATCGCATGTTTATTCAGCATTATTTACAGTGGCCAGGATATGGAAGAAGCCAAAATGTCCTTCAAGAGCTGGATGGATAAAGAAAATATGCTGTGTACATATGGTAGAATAGTATTTGACTTTAAAGAAGGAAATTCTGCCATCTGTGACAACATGGATAAATCTAGAGGACATTGTACTAAGTGAAATAAGTCAACAACAAGGGTCTAAATAAGATTTTTCTCCTGTAAGAGGCTCAAGTAGACAATCTAGGGCTTGTAAGGAAGCACTACAAAATTACAGCCCAGGCAAATTCTATCTTTGCTTTTTGTCATTATGGTTTTTATCTTCAATGTGGCTCATTTATCATATAATTGTTCAAGATCTAGTCATTTTGTCCACGTTTCAGGTGGAAACTGAGGAGGAAAAGCAAAAAGGATATAACTTCCAGCTGAAGTGGCTCTCTGTAAGGAATTTTTCTAAAGTTCTTTATATGAGCAAAAGTGTGTGAAGCGTATAGAAAAAATTAAATAAAATCTCAATTTTTTGTGTCAAAATAGTTATATTGATGAGATACAAATATGCTCTTAGATTATGCTGTCAAAATACTAGAAATGAATTTATTTGGATGGCACCAAAATGTTCTGTCACTAGCTCATATTGCAATAAGGTATAAAAGTAACCTTAAGAAACAGACTGACTTTTTTTTTTAATTAAATAGTGACAAAAGTGACAGTTTTATAAAAATACATTTCAAAAACACAATAGTCCATCAATGGCAGAGTAATTTGTCAGGTCATTTTCTTTTCCTTACCTACTTTACCTTAACATTTGGCACTTCCATTTCTGCAACGAAGAGCATGTTTAAGTACTTCATGTTTTCTGGTTGAATAAATGTGTAAACTGTAGTTTCTAATGAAAGAAGTTAGTGACACTACATTTAGTATTACAGAAAGAGAAAATAAGTTATGACACCATAGTGAAGAGCCCCATAGTTCATCAACTCAGGCTGTAAAAAGACAAAGATCAGAAGACACTGACACTGTTTTGCTTTCTCTATGTTATGTATTGCACATTTCTAGAAGGCCAATTTTGCTTTGTAGGGTAGAACAAAGTCTCTTCAAGCAAATACAAACCCCTGAACACCCAGTATCAACATGCTCGGATACTTACAATATCCTATATTTTATTTTGTTTAGTTTAAGCTTTTATCTCCAAAAAATCCTTTTGAAAACTTAGACATTATCTGGGAAATTCTACATCTTCATTTTTTCTTTATCTCTGTCTCCTATCCTTCATGCTTTCTACTATCATTCATGTTCAAGGTTTATTCTTTCCCCAGTGGGTTGCCTTGTTTCTTCACCAACCTGATAAAATTCCTACAATACTATCAATTATCTTTATAAAACTGTTCTGAACATGTCGATCCTATGTTTAACACATTAAACATCTCCTGATTGCCTATTGGGTAAAATCTAAACTTGTTTATTTTTTAATTTTTTCAAATTTTAGATTTAGGTAGTACATGTGCATGTTTGTAACATGGGTGTCTCACCTAATGGTGGGGATTAGGCTTCTATTGTATCCAATAGGTAACTTTTTAACCCTTGCCCCCCATTCTACCCTCCCCTCTTTTGGAGTCCCAAAATCTATGATTTCTATCATTTTGTCTGTACGTATCCATTTTTTTAGCTTTCATTTATAAATGAGAGCATGTGAGATTTGACACTGTTTCAGATTTAGTTCACTTAGGTTAATGGCCTCTAGCTGCATCCATGTGGCTGCAAAGGACAGGATTTCCTTTCTTCTCTATTGCTGCTTAGTATTTAATCATGTATATGTACCACATTGTCTTTATTCAATCAACTGTAAATGGACTTTTGGATTGGTTCTTTGCTATTGTAAATGGTGTTACAATAAATACACTAGGGCAGGTGTCTTTTCATATCTTGATTTATTTTTCTTTGGGTAAACATTTAGTAGGAATAGTAGGATTACTGGGTTGAATGGTAGTTCTATTTTTAGTTCTTTGAGAAATCTCCATACTATTTTCCATAGAGGTCAAGCTAGTTTATATTTCTACCAGTGGTGTATTGGCATCCCCTTTTCTCCATAACAAATGAGTATTTTTTTCTATATCACTTTGAAAAGTACCCTTGACATAATATTCATTATCTGTAATTCCAGTTATTTGCTTTTATAGCTGTCACATCCTGTTAGACTTTAACTTCTCTCTTTTGGGCAACTGAATTCTCAGGAGTGTGCCTGAATGAATCTGAATGCCTGGAAAGTAAATGGGTCCTTGGACTGAAAATAACCGTGAGAAATAAGTGCAGCAAACACAGTCAGATGGTCCCTTGTGGCTTGACTTCTTGACCTAAGTGTTGTTTTCAAGGAAAATGTGAAACTGAACTTGTGTAATCTCCACCCCTCCCACCATACCCACACGTGCACACATACAGACACATCTGTGTGCCTCCATAAAAGTCTGTCTACTATGCTGTGTCTTCATGGCATTGTTTAGCACTCAGTGAAAAACTGGTCCCAAGAGAGAAACCTGGGAATAAGAAGTGGGAAAAACAGCTGTGCCCATTGCCTCAGGTCTGTAATCTCGGTATTTTGGGAGACCAAAACGGGAGGATCTCTTGAACTCAGAAGTTGGAGACCAGCCGGGGCAACATAGCAAGATCCTGCCTCCATAAAAAAATTTTTTTAAATAAATAAATAAAATTTAAAAGAAGGGAAAAATATGTTGTTTTGTGTGTTAATTAGATAGATTGAGAGGACTGTTCTGGAATATGTCCATGATGGTCAAGTGAACTTTGCTGTGGGACCAGCAAGCATATCACACAGACCCTGATAATAAGAGAGTGTAAGATACGTGAAGAGTAGAGCATTTGGCAATTAGCAGAAAAAGGGCATGGCGTTCCCCAAGAATACCAGAAGAATTACAGAAGAGTTTTATGACAGAGATGGCAGCAATTTATATTCGGTGATACTCATACTTATCTGAGTTGGGGCTTCCCTTCTCAGTCAAGCAGATATTTACCCAAATGTATTCTAAAACATTAAATACATACATAGATATATTATAACATCATAGGATTTTTGGCCTAAGCTATCAGGAAGAATACACATTTGAATTAAATTGCAAGAAAAATCTAAAACCTCCTAGTGGTACAGAGAAGTATGGCAAAAAGAAAAAAAAAAGAGCTATACATTTATCACCAAATTTCAATATATTTTCTGTTTCTCAGGAAAGAACTGTAATTGGCATAATGAAGTATAGTAAAGGTTTTTGCTAAACAATCTTACTTTAGTATTTCGAGTAAAAACAGCAGCAGAGACATTGAGCTGGGACTGCATCCTTTTCCGAGTAAAAAACTCAACATTTCTTATAATGCAAACTAAATACCAATTTCAAGAAAATTTTATTATATGATATATGATCAGCACAGAGAAAGATGATTTTACATGTGAATTTTTAAATATAATTTTAAGCAAATCAAAAACTTTAAAGAAGGCGTTTCTAAAATTTAATTTTTCCACACATGGCATATGGATTCAAGTCAGGTAAAGTTTTCTTTTACAATTGTTCATATATTAATTTGGTAGCAAAAACAATTTTGTTTTTGTTGTTTCTGCTTTGTTTTGTGTTGTTTTGTTTTAAATTGCCTATATCCACTCATGCAACATTATTCTGCCAACCTACCTCTTTTTCTAATTGCGAAATTGTGTTTATGGTTCTGCCTTTAAAACTGAATTGTGTATCCTCCAGTTGTTGGATACTGTGGTGCCAAGTGAGAACTGAGTCTTTTTTTCTGGAACTTTCTACTTCCTCAGCATAATTTTTATAAAGGAAAATGAAGTGGCATGAATAGTGAATAATTGCAGACACAATTTTTACGAAGTAGAGTGGAGTATTTACATGAACTTATCTTTTAAAATGTAACTCCAGATTCCTCCCTACAGCCAGTGGGCACTGCTGGGTTCCCCTAGAGACCCTGCAGGTGAGACTCACTTGCCTCTGCCATTAGGAGTGCTTCAATGGTAATATTTAAAGAGAGGTTTGTTTCTGTTTTGTTTTTTTTGAGTTGGAGTCTCACTCTGTCGCCCAGACTGGAGTGCAGTGGCCACTCTGGCCACCGCAGCCTCGACCTGCTGTGTTTTATTCCCCTGTGAAATTTCTTTCTTTCTTTCTTTCTTTTTTATTATAAAGATGTGAGGTACAATTCAGGGTTAGGCATACAAACGTTGATTATGCAGGTGACCTTGTTGTTGAGGTATGCCCCTCCATCCCCTAGCAGTTTCCCCCAACTGCCAATCCCACCCTCCTTCCCCTGACAATTTCCCACTACTGCCAATCCCTTTCTTATTCTATTATAATTGTTCAAGGTACACCGTTCCCTTTTGGTCTTCATACTCTTCCATTCTAGCAGATTCCTATTGATTTCTTGAGACTCAGCTCACATTCACTCTTCTGCAGTCTGCTAAGTAGGGCCAAGTGTGATCTCTGATGTTTTCTGCCATAGTATACATATCTCAGTTACAGCACTTAAGTTATTGTGTTATAATTCTTATTTACTGGAAATCTAGGTGCGGGAGAAATTGGCCTATGGTGTGTAATGAAACAATAAAAAGGAATGAGTTATTTCAGTTACACAATCTTAAAATAGCATTGGGAAAATAGTTATCCTGCCTTAATTTTATTACCACTAACAAAATATTTTTTTATAATCAAATGACAGAATTTTGGCCTAAAATGTCTGTACCAAGTTATTATTTTTATTGCTTATTTGGTAAAACGTTAGTATTGTATTTGCATCACATTTTATGTTTTCATTTTAAAACACCTATAGGAGCCAGGAATCCCATTCCTGTTATAATATCCTCCTCAAATAGAAACACACTTGAAGTTCAAGAAGGTCATCTGACTCACTGGAGTCTGAGATCAACTCATAAATCTTACTTTAACTTAAAATACATAACCAAATTATACAAATAATGGTGCCATTTCAGTTAAGGCTAAACCCTCATTTCTTTTTATGGGAAATTGATCTGCAGATACAGTAACAACATGCTTCTCCTCTGCTTATTCTCTCAGTTTAAGCAAGCTTCAGACATTGCAACAGTTGTTCTGTTGGTATGGATCAGTCGGTTCTTTTTCTACTTCTTCATAAGAGACAATATATCTCTATACATGAATGGTAGATTTATGTATCCAGTATCCCTACTTATCATTCCCTTATCCATCCATGCATTCATTTATTCAATGGCATATTTTTATTAGATTCCATGTACCTATCACTCTACTAGGTACTTCATAGTTTTTAAAATTCAGGCAAATTTCCCTGCCCCCATGAAACTTAAATGCTGTTGGAGGTAAATGGCAATAATGAAATAAACTTATAAAAGTCAGAAAGTACCACAAAATATGAAATAGTTGAGTGTCAGGTCTATTGGCTAGCTATGAGATTAATTCTAGATAAAGTCATCAAGGAAGGACTTTGTGAGGAGGTGGATTTGAGCAGAAAGACAAATGAAATGAGGGAGTGGGCTGAGACATTTCAACTAAATTTCTCACAGGTAACTCAAAATGGAACTTTTCATTTCCTGTTTCAGAAATATTACCCAGCCACTGTACTTCCCCATCTCAGAGAGTGCTATTATCATTACCAACCTAGGTTAGAAGCATTCATGTCATCTATGCCTACCTACTTTACCCTCAAGTATATTTAACTTGAGTCTTACCACCTTCCTCAAAGTCCACTGCTGCAGCCCCAGCAGACTCCATGTTTGTGCAGAAGACAGGCTGAAATCCCTGGTGGTCTCCCAGCACCTATACTGGACCTTCTTAACTCTTTTCTGTACTCTACACTAAACTTTACTAAACCTTAACCAGGGCATGTGAATCCATCCTACTCAGGGATGACCCATTGCTCTTATGATAAGGATTAAACTCTTTGGCAGGGTTTCCAAAACCGTAATGTTCTGATCCCAACTTTTCTCTTCACCCTGGTCATACAAGCTCCCTTTGTTCTATACTCTTTTTAGCTACACTGGACTCTTTTCACTTCTTGAACTTATACTTCCTCCATCATATTGCTATATTCTACTTGGGAAAAGTTTACATTCTCACTTGATCAAGTTAACTTGCATTTATTTTAAAGACTTGGCACAATTTTTACGCCCATGGGCTTTAATTCCCTCACCAAAGTCAGTACTCCTGTCATAGGCCCAAGTAACCTTTCCTTTCTATCATGGATCAGTCATGTTTACATTTGTTTGTGTGATGATGTATAATGTAACATGTAACATGGATCAGTCATGTTTACATTTGTTTGTGTGATGACTGATCCTATCATGGATCAGTCATGTTTACATTTGTTTGTGTGATGATATATAATTCTTTCTTTCTCACTGATTCTGTCTTTTAGAGGTGAAAGCTACACATGTTTTTCCCAAATTAGTTTGCTAGTAGATGAACAAATATTCATTGAATGAAAAACTAACAAAAATAACTAACTAATAAATCAGTTCACTAGTGTGATTCCTTTCCAGAACTCTGCATACCAAAATTTATGTGCATTGTCCTTTTTTCTTTCTTTCTTTTTTTTCTGAAAGACTGTAGGCTATTTTCACTGTAGGACTTTTGCACATACTATTGTCCCCATCTAGAGAATTTTTAAATAATGAGTTCTTTTCACTTTTCATGTCTTAAATAAGATCTTCGTAGAGAATGCTTTCCACTTCTACCTCTTCAGCATTGTAGCCTTGTTTTCCTGCTTGTCCCTTTCAAAAGCTATTAATTTTATAAACACACAATCAGTTTTTTTCATTTATGTTGTCCATTAGAATATGATTTCTACAGAGTTAGAGACTATGCCTGCTTTGAGCACTGTTGAATTCCCAGTGACTGGTTCATTAACATTAGACAATAATATTTTGAGTAAACAAATAAGTGAAAAAAATAATAGTAACCAAAAAAAATTTGAGAAAAACAGCTGATTAAATTTCACATTACTCCTTCAGCAAAAAAAAAAAAAAAAAAAGTAAAAACCACAAGCAATATTTTGGTAAAGAAGTTGCTTATGCAAAAACAGTATAAGTGTGTAACATGCTTAATTTTTCCATAGATGTTAGTTTCCCTCTGGGCCTAATAGTTGGTCACATTTAAAGTCCTTATGGAGATGTTTCCATTAGTAAATTCACAAGAATTTAAGTATGAATCTACACAAGATGTGGAGATATGTCTCTTTCTGCTTCTCTTCCATGCACCTGTTACCACTAAACAAACCAGACTCTTCACCTACTCGTCATCCAAAAGATGATCTCTCCTGTTCACAGAACTCTACACCCATCACACTATTGAAAGCTATTCATATGCTTTGTTTTGGAAGGTATTGTTTTATTTATAAATGTTTTACTTTTAACAATTTTTCTTAATGTTTACCAGAGAAATTTCTCATTACTTCCCTTTCCCTAAAGTTATTTTAGTGGAAATAAAGGCCTCATTGTTTTATCATAGTGATTGCAGATGAAATGTGTGCATATGTAAAGAGTTATGCATTCTTGATTATATGATTTAGTTTCTCATTCTACATTAAACATCAGAGATAGAAAATACGTTACCTAACAGAGCATTTCTCTTTATTTACTATTCAAGCGTACTCATTTATGAAACTTTTTTTCTCACATATTAAATAGAAAATGCTCCTTTTCAGTCCTTTTCAGTCTATGATAAGTGATATGGTGTTAGTCACACTAATATTATGCCATTCTAATTGTTTCTCTGGTGATGTTATAGTCAGGTATAATCTGCTGCCCAAGAAATGTTCATAATCTCACCAATCACCATGACAGATTGGTTTAACATGGTAAGAAGATGTTACTGAAATTATTTTTAAAACATTATATAACACCTGTATGTAGTGTCCTCAAATAAATTCCATGTAGGTTTGCTTTATTCTAGATTTGTATCTTCCATGTTGAAGGATAAATGAAATTTTGAAGTAACCCAAGTAATTTCACAGTGTGCATGGAAGTATCACACAACCAAACAAAGCAGCATGATCATTCTGTAGTTGATACTCCTTTCTCTCAAACAGAAAGGAAGCACATAATGTTACATACTCAAATGAGTTTTTTTCAGACTCCAAATTTATATATGCTGAGAAATGGCAAGAGAAATAATTAAGGAACAATATCTTTCCCTACACTGGCATCATACATTCTATAAACAAATGTATTTAAACTAGGTAATTTAATAAAGCATTCATGTTTATTTTATTAGTGAGAGTTAACTAGTACAACACTGTTTAGCTATAAATAGAAGTGACAGGCAAAATATAAGAAAAAAGCATATCTAATGTCCTAGGACATGAATGGAATTGTATATATATATGCATATATGTTATGAAAAAACATTTAGTTTAAAGAAGAGTTGCAAAAAGAGTATAGAGATTTACTATATACCTTCATCCAGTTTTCCCTGAGGTTAATATTTTAAATAATCATGAATCATTTATCAGAATCAATAAATTAGCAGCGGCATAATATTATTAACAAAAGTAAGTCTTTATTCAGATTTCATGAGTTTTCCCACTAATTTTATTTTAAGAACGCATATTCAATATAGCACCTGATATTGTATTTAATCATTGTATCTCCTTAATGTCCTCTAATCTGTGAGAATTTCTCAGTTTTATCTTTCATAACTGAAGATATGTTGTAGAATGTTCTTCATTTTGAATTTGGCTGATGTTTTGTCCTGGGTTTGTGAATTTTAGGAAAGAATGTCACATAGGTTATTTAAAAGGGCTTCTTGTGACATTATATCAGAAGTTACACGATATCACCATTGACACTAGAAATGTTATAATGAAAATTTGGTTAAAATAGTCTCTGTCAAGTTGCTTCACTGTTTATACTTCTCATCACCATTGTTTTCCTTTCCATATTCTGTTCCTAACTAAATTCATTCCACATTCAAGATAATGACAACTAACTTCTATCTTCAAGAGGAAGAATTATTAAATAATGTGCAGACCTGGGTTAAAACCATCACATTAATTATTGGACTGGATAGTTCAAGAACAGGCAAATGTCCTGTCTCTACTTTAGAGTTATCAGTGGATCTTGCCTGCTGCTACTGGTGAATTTCTATTTTTTTCATTCCTTCTACAGTTATGACTTGGAATTCTTCTGTTGGAAATATTTGCTATTTCTTGTGAAGTTATATATGTATTCAATCATTAAGGGCTCATAGATATTTATTTTTTTCTTAGGGTTTTAATCCAAAACTATATTTATTTTATTACTTAAACTGTTACAGATTTGACCACTGGGGACACTTCTCAATTTGGTGCATCTGTTCTTTATGTACTTATTGTTTCTTTTAGCAATTCTTCATTTTCTGGCATTACACTTTGCTTCAGGTTCATCTTATGTTTTTTTCTATAGCAAATCTAAAGTAAGGCATTTCTCCAGGGAAACTTTCTTTGTTGACAAATGGTATTAAGAAACCAAGACCAGGTGCTGAGTGTGATCTTTGCCACTGAGGTTTTGCTCTGAATCCTTGCCAGCATTTGATATAGTGTGTGTGTGTGTGTGTGTGTGTGTGTGTGTGTGTGTGTGTGTGTGTGTGTATTATTATAAAGATGTAGTTGTAGCTCATTATGGTCTTAATATGCTGAATTTAGTTGAAAATCATACAACTAAGTACACTTCAAGAACATTTGGCTACAAGTAACTCTATCCAACATTAATGCTTTCTGATCATTACTACATGAAGCATATTACAATTAACACTTAGTGAAGAAAATGGTACTTCAAAATTTATGACTGTGTCTAAGAGCAATAGATCTCTGTTTCTATGTTACCATTGCTTATGAGCCATTCTCTCTAATTATGATTAATTCTTCATATTCTTTAGACTCTTTTCTATGCTCTTGTTCACTCAAAAGTGGCCATCTGGTCAAACCAGGTAAAGGGTAGGGTTATTTTATTATAAATTATAGTTTGAACTTAATCAATATTTTATTAAGGGTTTGACAAGTTGTTAAAGCTTAATGAAAATGATTTCTATTTCATATAATGATTGATTGACTGAAACATTTTACTTAAGATATTTTCTGAAAAAGAATTTTGCCCACATCTACATTTAGAATTGAAACAGTATAATCGGGATGAAAACACCAAAATACAAGTTAAATCTATTTAAAGAGTTTAGGATTAAAAAAAACTTTATAAGACCAAAATTAATTTATACAATTTTTTTCTCATTATTTTTAAAAGTCAAGATCTGATTTGAAAACTTTATTCTTTGTGTGAGATTACTGTGGGTCTTTCACGTCTCTGGTTAGGAAGATGCCAAGGTATTTCATTTTTTTTTGTGGCTATTGTGAAGGAGATTGTGCTTTTTATTTGGGTTTCTTTATGTTTATTGTTGGTGTATAGAAATTAGACTGTCTTTTGCACATTTATTTTATACCCTGAGACTTTGTCATAGTCCTTTATCAGTGCAAGGAGGTTTTCGATAGATTCTCTTGGGTTTTTGAGGTATAGAATCAATGTCGTCTGCAAAGAGGGATAACTTGACTTCCTTTTTTCCTGATCTCTTTCTCTTGTCTGATTGCTCTAGATAGGACTTCTAAAACTATGTTGAAAAGGAGGGATGAGAGTGGGCATCCTTGTCTTATTCCAGTTTTCAGGAGAAATGGTTCCAATTTCTGTCCATTTAGCAGTATGCTGGCTGTGGGTTTCTTGTGGATGACTCTTACTATTTTGAAGTATGTTCCATCTATACCTAGGTGTTTGAGAGTTCAAAGGTATACTGGGTTTTATCAAAAGTTTTTTTTCTGTGTCTAATAATATAATCATGTGGCTTTTATTTTTACAAATGTTGATATATTTAATTACATTTATGGTCTTACAAATGTTTAACCAGTCCTGCATCCCAGGGATGAAACCTACTTGGTCATGGTGGATGATCTTTGAGACGTTTTGGTGGATCAGCTTTGCTGTGATCTTGTTGAGAATATTAGCATCTATGTTCATCAAAGATATTGACCTGTAGTTCTCTTTCTTTGTTGGGTCTTTACCTGGTTTGAGTATCAATGTAATGTTCGCTTCATAAAATGACTTGGAGAGAGTTCCATCTTTCTCAATTGCCTGGAATACTTTCAATAGGATTGAGTTTACTACATTAAAGATTTTTTTGGAACTGATTATGTTAACTAAAACATTATTAGTTAATGTTCATAAAAACATGTATATTTTAAAATAAAAATGTTTTCACATGGGTTCCGTGGCTCAGCCTATAATCCCAGCACTTTGGGAGTCAGAGGTGAGTGGATTGCCTGAGTCTGCGGTTTGAGAGCAGCCCAGGCAACTTGGTGAGACCTCGTCTCTACAATAAATCAAAAATTAGCCGGGTGTGGTAGCACATGCCTGCAGTTCTGGCTACTTGGAAGGCTGAGGTAGAAGGATCGCCAGAGCCCAGCAGGTTGACGCTAGGGTAACTGTGTACTTGCCACTGCACTCCAGTCTGGGCAACAGAGTGAGACTCCAACTCAATATATATATATATATATATTTTTTTTTTTTTTCCCTCAGTGCAAAGAACTTTAGGTTCATTTTTTTTTTCACAACTTTTGCTCTGCATTCCTTGAAATCTAATAAAATGATTTTGATTCCAATATAATACTTATTCCTGTACCTCATGGGGAACTTTTTTAATAGTCTTAACTTTTAAGTTTCTGAAATTTCAACAAGATATATCTCTTGAGGTGTAAACTCAAAGCATAAATTTTTAAAGAGACTATAACCATGAGTCTGATACAAATAGAAAATACATTTGCCAAAGATTTTATTTAACTAATTGATTATTGAGGAGACCAGTAAGATGTCACAACTGGTTTCAAAGACAATTCAGCTTTACGTTTTGGGGACCAAGGTCCTGTGGCAGGACAGGGACCTCTCTCACGGTCCCCTGTCCTGCTTCAAGCAGAGAATAAAGGAAAATCTTTATTTCGTCAAGAAAAATTCCAGACACCTAGCTAGCCCTTAAAAGCAAATAAGTTACTTAATGAGCAATAAGATAATAGTAACTTAAAAGAATAGTCAAGGAAGTTAGAGTCATGAGATGCTCCCTAAAAAACTAAAGATAGCATATTAACATATGTCCCTGATCTGTTTTTCAGAAATCCAGACCTCTGCCAAAAGGATCCTCTGGAGTGTAGGCCTCAGATAAGGGGGAAACTGAGTATTGAACTATGATCACCTCTTTCTATATTTCCTCCTGCGGAGCCTGGGGGAGGTTGGACTAGTGAGGAGGAGCTAACATTGTTTTCTGCTAATCCCATTTTTTTTTTTACTAAGCTTCTTCTCCTGAACCAGTCACAAATCAGAAAATCTTTGACTCTATCTATGAAGTATGGGTCCCAACTTAATGACAGCCTTTCCTTTTTAGGTCAAACCAATGCATACACTCCATGTATTGGTTACTTTACTTTAAATCCCTCACATGTAAGCTGCTGGGGAGTGTTGGTCTTAAGCATGAGATGTCCCATTCTCCTTGCTAGGAAACCTACAATAAATGTCTCACTTTTTCTCACTGCAATCTTGATGTCAGTGTTTGGCTTTTCTGCATTGAGTGGGTGAACCCAGTTTGGTTCAATAGCAGCCTTTGACCCCCTAAAGATTGGCTGAAAAAAATAACTAACATGAAGCAAATTGATTAATAGGAGAAAATTGAGGACTGTTGGGAGCCATTTTAAAAATAGCAATCATCTCATATAAGCCTTCTTCTTTGTCCTCTGAAAAGCCCGC
>NW_007233448.1:6765-12580 GCF_000164805.1 Carlito syrichta | reverse complement strand
AAAAAAATTTAAATCTGTAAGTATCACTGAGGGATAAACACCATTATTACCTTGGTGTGCACATCTCCACGTATGTTCTTTAATAACAAAATCATGCTGTGCAACCTATTTTGTCACCTGATTATAGCTTTTTTAAAGGTTGAAAGGACTTATTTTTGTTCCTCAAGGTATAAGTGGAGCTACAGACAAGTCAGTGCAATAAATGTACATCCATGAGATTTTTTACTACCTTTCCATAAAACTCACTCACTTTAACACAGCATTATTTTCTTATGTTCTCTAGTCAAGTTAGCTCATCAAAGTGATGGTCCGCAACTTGAGGCCAGCTACTTTGTGAATGTCAGGACTTCCAGGAGTTGAACTGTGACCCTGACAAATCAATGTCAATCATGATTCTTCTTCCAGATTGGAAGGCTAAGCCAGGGCCAAAGTTAAAACAGAGGCAACCATGATTTGTGAAAGACAGAAGAACTCCTGTAGAGCAATTATTTATTTTACACAAGAGGAAAGCGAGGACCCAGTTGTCCTAACTTTTTGCCCATCACTGTTCAATCTACTGAACATTGTCTCTCACTGAGGAGTCTATCTGATGAGATTGCAAAACAGAGTCCTGTGTGGTCTAGCTTTACTAGAGGCAATGTTTCCAGCCTTCAGCCATATGACCTTCCAGACCTTCAACCTTCCAGACCCATGACCCTACATAGAGACCCTTGGGAACATCTTCTCCTTTAAAAAAAATCCTGTGAGGCACAGTCATTGTCTCCATTACTCTTTAAATGCCCTTTCTATCACAAGAACAGAATGTCCATTCACAGATCTTAGGATTGGGGACAGCCATTGAAAAGGTTTTTATTTACATTTTAAAGTCTGACTCATGAGGCATGGTGGGAGTTTGAGGTAAAAGAATGAAAGTAGACCAGAAGCTGTCCAGAAAATAGCAAATGATTTAGCTTCACTCATAAGAGTGTCTTTCTTCCTTGTCCTCTCTTTGCCAGTTGTCATCATCTTTGCCATCGTTATAATTTTGAAAAAATCTAACATATCTCATGATTACTGTAGACATTGAGCTTAGGACTGGCATACACATTATCTCATTTAATTTTATGATTCAAATTATGTTATCTACATTGTACAGATTATAAAACTGAGGCTCAAGTGACCCTAAGTCATCTGGTCAAGGGCCACCTAGTTAGTAATTGAGCTAGGATTCTAACCTAGGTTTTTGGTTGTCCAGAGTCCATAGTCTTCACCATCTGGCATGTTAGTCCTCTGATCAGCATCCATGAGGGACTGAAGTCCAAAAACCCAAGTCAGAGTACAGAGCAAGATTAAAATTGCTTTTCATAGCGGTATGAAAAGAGAGGCCCAAGCTAGGTCACATGAGTTATAAGGTGATGAGTTTTCTGGCTCCAGCTCTAAAGAAATTTGATTTCTCTGGCTACTCCTGAGGCCATGTCTGGGGTTGTGGTAGAAAGGGTGTAACATGATCAGACTGAGGGGCAGGGCTGTGCATTTTGTCTAGCAGGGAAAATAGATCAAAATTAGGAATCAGAGCAGAAACCTTTGGGATTTATGCTAGATGCTCATGTAAGTACCCAGTCACTCCTTACACTCTGAACTCCTTATTCTCTGAACCCCTTACACATTGGCATGGCCATAGAGGACTAATTCCAGAGCTCATTCACTTCCAGATTCACTGCCAGGTGTTGTGAGGGGAGAGTCGAAACTGCTGTGGGAAGTGTGTCAGCCTGGGCTGTTGGCAGATCCAGAAACACGGATTTTGCTTACCACCCCAGAGTAATGTACCATTAACAGGGATTTTTGGGTCTATGGAATTGCTTCTTTTTCTCAGTTCAAGTTTATTAGATAATTTATAAATAGATATACTTCCAAAAAACTGACAGTGATGAAGCTGTCAGTGTAGCTCCTCTTACATTGTGTTCTGTTCACAGATAATGAGAGGTTTATGTGTGTTCAGGCTCAGGACAAAGATGGGAGTGAAGAGGACCTTCCGGTCAAAGATAAGAATACACAAGTGACAACACAATGGTGAAGGAACACCCAGAAGGTAACAAATGTCACCCTCACAGGCAGTGGGCCAGCTGTCACTCTGGATTGCTGCTGGTGGAGTGTGCATCTTTTTCAATTTAAGTATCTACAGCAATGATTTTCAGAGTGTGATGCTCAGACTAGCAGCATCACAGTCAAGTGGGAATTTGGAAATGCACCATCTCGGGCCACCCCAGTTCAGCTGAATGAAAGACTCTGGACGTGGGGACAAGCCTTCCAGGTGACTGTGATGCAACTAAAGTTTGAGATGAGACGCACTGAGCTGCAGCATCACAGCTCTGACTTGTCAGAGCAACCATACAGGTTAAGTACTATTATCTGTGTTTTACAGAGGAGAAGCCAAGGAATACCAGTGCAGGGGGCCAGCCCCTGCAGAGAGATTTAGGGGGTCCCTTGGAAGGTGTGGCAGCATTGGCGATTCTGAAGGGATAGATATTAAAAGAAAGAAAGAGACTGGTGGAGAAAGAGACTGGACTCTGTCTAGTGCAGAAACCGTTTTTCTGGAAGTAACAGCGGGTATTTATCCCCAAATTTTACACAGACAGTCTCACAAGTCTTTCACGTGAACACAAAGCCAGGTGCAGGAGGGGTGTCCACCACCCACCAGATGTTTTCTCAGGTATGAGGAAGGACAAACCCCAAAATAGTCTCATTGTTCCCTATGCTTGGTAAATGTTCCTCAAAAGCAAAGCAACAATCCCTACTAGCATCATGATGTTCTAATAATCAACAACTTCTAAAGCTCATGAGTACACAACACCCATGATGGCTAACTTAAATCCTATTACCTTTCTATTCTATGCTAATTCTACTTACACAATTGCTATGGAAGCTCTTAACTATAGCTTAAACCAGTTCCTAAAATGTGGCCCAGTCCAAAGATCACACAGGGCCATTTCCAGGAACAATTGATTATAATCTCTTAATAAAATGGCTATTCTAAAATCCTATGTATCTATCTCAATTTCTATAAAAGCTTCTAATTCCTAATCCTAATATATAAAGTTGATCATCAGCAATAAAGCTTCTAAAATAAAACCCAAATACAAACTGTAAAGCCAAAACTGCAATTAGTAGAAAGCGGGAACAATGAAATTTCTAAAGTTAGCTGTATTCTTATAAAACCTTAAAGTATTATGTTTGATCATGCTTGAACTAACATAATTCTCTCATGTAGCATGACCTATTCTACAATACTTTCTATGAATAAAATAAATTCAATTTCTATTATAAGTAGAAAAAACCTACACTAATTGTATCTAAAGAACCAGTTTAAAAGAATGCAGCCCAGCCCAAAGTGGATTCTGGACCCTTAGGAATGTGGCCCAGTCCAAAGTTCGTGCTGGGCCATTTCTGGTAACTCTAGATAATCATCTATACCATCTAAAGCTGGAAACAGCTCTCTAAATGTATATACTAATTCTACAAATATACTTTTACATCTTATAAAGGAGCTTGTATCGTATATAAGGCTCCCAAATGTGACCTGAGTTTGAGTTATGTTAAGTTTAAAGCCAAAACTGCAGTCTGTGAGAAACGGGAACAATGGATCCCTAGAGTCAGCCATGCCTGTCATACTCTCAGATCTTCATTGTTAGATCATCAAAGTCCCTACTAGTGGTCATGCCAAACAACAAAGAAGGGAGGAGGGAATGAACCTTCAGCTCCTGAACCCAACCTGGTGGTTTCAGGGTCTGCAGCCCGCCTGGATCCCTAACGCTCAGGTGGGCCTCCACGGCGGGCTCCCAACAAGCAGACTTCCTTGAGGTTACTTGCGCTACATGGTAAAAGGAGGAGGAAAATGGGGTCAACAACTCCCGAACACATCCTAGTGGTCTTGAGGTCCACGGCCCTCTGATCCCTAACACTCAGTGGGCCTCCATGGCCGGCTCCCAACATGCCAGGTTAGTGATAAGTATCATGCCTAAGATAATACAACTAGTAAATGACAAAATCAAGATTAAAATTCATTTTTATAACTTTAGACTCTATATACCATGCGGCTTCCAGACCATTGTAACTATTAACTGAATTTTATATCATTTCATTAAATCAACATGGATGTTTCCTCTGAAGATAATTATACTGAATCATATCATATACCTAACAATATATATATTTATTTTGCCTCTAATGTAGAATTTGTGTTTTGTTTTTTAGGGTTTTTTTTTTTTTGAGTTGGAGACTCACCCTTGTTGCCCAGGCTGGAGTGCAGTGGCACACTCAAGGCCACTGCAGCCTCCATCTGCTGGGTGTAGGCAATCCTTCCACCTCAGCCTTCCAAGTAGCTGGAACTCCAGACACATGCCACCACACCGGCTATAATGTAGAATTTAAATTATATAATAGGAATGTAGGGAAGGCAAAATTCCACCTTCATCCTCTTAGTGTTCTGGTGGTTCTAGAGAATTAACTTGACATAAGTCCGATTAGCAAGAGAAAAGGATCAAAATTTGTTAAATACAAGTTGTAGATGTCATGGGAGCCCTCAAAAAGAAATAAAGATCCAAACATCAGTTAGAGGTTGGGGGGCTCACTCCTATACTCCTGGCACTTTGAGAGGTTGAGGTGGGAGAATGCTCGAGCTTAGGAATTTTAGACCAGCTCGGGAAACATAGAGATACCTTGTCTCTACCAAAAAAAAAAAAAGGCTGGTTGTGGTGGCACATGCTTATAGTCTTGGTTACTAGGGAGGCTGAGGCAGGGGGATCACTTGAGCTAGGAGTTTCAGGTGTGGGTAACTGTGATCGTGCCACTGCACTCCAGCCTGGGCAACAGAGATCCTGACTCTAAATAAACAAACAAACAAATAAGTAAATGTATAAATAGAAGTAGGGTAAAGCAGCAATTAACTAAAGTCTGTTTTCTTAGAAGACTTCAATATTTTAACCATTAATTAAGCATTTTTATATACATTCTACTATAATTGCTGATCTGCTCAGGATGATTGACAATGACCTTCTCTAATAAATATTGCATTACAGTTCATTGTCATTACAGCCGTCAAGAGGAAAACTAGGAAATGACGATGATTCGCTGAAAATAGTCTTCTAACCATTTTTTTGAGACATGCCCATTGAATCAACTCTTTTTCTTACATATGTATGAGTGGCAGTATTTCTAGGTATTGGTCCTTTATAACTAACCAAGTACCCTCAGCCTCCCAAAACCTTTGACCTCTCCAGCAGCAGTGCCCATTGCCCTCCCCATCACCCACCTGCTGCACCGCCACCACCCCATGCACATGACCCCTCTACCACACCAAATGGGCCAGGGGTTTTGCTTCTCTTTGACTCTTTTTTTTATTAATTATTATTTATTTATTTATTTTTCTATTGTGGGGTACAGTTAAGGGTTAGGTATACAAATTTGCTCCGTTCAGGCATCCTTGTTGATAAGAGGTGTCTCCCCATCCCCAGACAGATATTTACTACCATTAATTCCATCTCCTTCCCCTCCCACCCCCATAGTTTCCCACCACTGTCAGTCATTTTCTTATAGTATTACATTGGATGTTAAAAGTCCACTATATGAGTGAGAACATGTGATACTCAGATCATTGTTTCTGTGAGAGATCACTCAGTATTATAGACTCTAGTTCCATCCAGGTTGCTGTGAAACTCATGATTTTGTTCTTTTTTATGGCTATGTAGTGTTCCATCATGTATATATACCACATTTTTTTTAATCCAGTCCTCTTTTGATGGACAGCATGGTTGCTTCCAGGTTCTTGCTATTGTGAACA
>NW_007233448.1:0-6391 GCF_000164805.1 Carlito syrichta | reverse complement strand
CCATTCTGACTGGAGTTAGGTGGTATCTCAGTGTGGTTTTGATTTGCATCTCCCTGATGATTAGTGAGGTTGAACATTTCTTCATTTGTCTATTGGCTGCTTGGATGTCTGCCTTTGAGAAGTCTGTTCATATTTTTGCCCATTTTATAATGGGATTGTTTGTTTTCTTCTTTTCAGCACATTTGAGTTCCTTGTGGATCCAAGATGTTAAGCCTTTGTCAGACCTGGAGTTGGGAAATACTTTTTCCCAGTCTGTAGGCTGTCTCCCTGCTCCCTTGATGGTTTATTTGGCTTTGCAGAAGCTTGTCAGTTTAATAAGGTTCCAATGTCTATCCTCTCTCTTATGGTCTATGGGTTTCGGGTTTTGTTCAGGAATTGGGTGCCAGTTCCAATTTCCATGAGGGTATGTCCTTCATTTTCTAAGCTCTTATGGTTTGAGGTTTTATATTTAGGTCTCTGATCCATTTGGAGTTAATTTTCGTGTATGGGGATAGACAGGGGTCCTCTTTCAATCTTCTGCATGTGATCAGCCAGTTTTCCTTGCACCATTTACTGAATAGGTTCTCCTCTCCCCAGTGCTAGGTGGTGGAGGCTTTGTCGAAGATGAGTTGGTTGAGAAATTGAGGTTTTGCTTCTGGAATCTCAATTCTATTCCATTGGTCTATATGATTGTTCCTGTACGAATACCAAGCTGTTTTGATTATTGTAGCTTTATAGTAAAGTTTAAAGTCTGGTAATGTGATACCACCTGCTTTGGTTTTTTGTTTTGTTTTGTTTTGTTTTTTGCTGAGGAGTGTTCTGACTATTCTTGGTCATTTGTGTTTCCATATGAATTCCTATGTTGTTTTTTCTAGGTCTGAGAAGAATGATGCTGGTAATTTGATCGGTATTGCATTGAATTTGTAGATTGCCTTAGGTAAGATGGACATGTTCACAATGTTGATTCTTCCAGTCCATGAGCATGGGATATTTTTCCACTTGTTTGTGTCATCTTTGATTTATTTGAGCAGTGTTTCGTAGTTTCCATAGTAAAAGTATTTCACATCTCTGGTTAGGAAGATGCCAAGGTATTTCATCTTTTTTCTGTGGCTATTGTGAATAGAATTGTGCATTTTTTTATTGCCTAGATTATTTTATTTTATTTTTTTATTATGATGTTGTGGGGTACAGTTAAGGGCTAGGTACGTTTCATTCAGGCACCCTGTTGATATTTCCCCATTCCCAGACAGATATTTGCTACTGTTAATCCCATCTCCCTCCCCCCCATAGTTTTCCAGTACCATCAGTCATTTTCTTATACTATTGCGTTGGATGTTCAAGGTCCATTATATGAGTGAGAACATGTGATACTCGGATCTTTGTTTCTGTGAGAGGTCACTCAGTATTCCATCCAGGTTGCCGTGAAATTCATGATTTTGTTCTTTTTTATGGCTGCGTAGTATTCCATCGTGTATATGTACCACATTTTTTCAATCCAGTCCTCTTTTGATGGGCAGCATGGCTGCTTCCAGGTTCCTGTTATTGTGAACAACGCTGCGATAAATATATGTATGTAGGTATCTTTTTTATAGAGTGATTTGAGTTCTTGAGGATATATTCTCAGTAGGGGGATTGCGGGTCCTATGGGAGGTTGGTATTTAGAGCTTTTAGGAATCGCCACACTGCTTTCCACAGAGGTTGCACTAGTTTACACTCCCACCAACAGTGTAGAAGTGTTCCCTTTTCACCACACCCTCTCCAGCAGCTGTTATTTTTTGAGTTGTTGATAAGTGCCATTCTGACTGGAGTTAGGTGGTATCTCAGTGTGGTTTTGATTTGCATCTCCCTGATGATTAGTGAGGTTGCACATTTCTTTGTGTGTTTGTTGGCTGCTCGGATGTCTTCTTTTGTGAAGTGTCTGTTCATATCTTTTGCCCATTTTATAATGGGGTTGTTTTTTTCTTTTCAGCACATTTGAGTTCCTTGTAGATCCAGGATGTTAAGCCTTTGTCAGACTTGGTGTTGGCAAATACTTTTTCCCAGTCTGTAGGCTGTCTCCCTGCTCTCTTGATGGTTTCTTTGGCTTTACAGAAGCTTGTCAGTTTAATAAGGTCCCACTTGTCTATCTTCTCTCTTATGACCTGTGGGTTTCGGGTTTTCTTCAGGAATTGGATGCCAGTTCCATTTCAATTTCCACAGAAATGAAGGTATGTCCTTCATTTTCTAAGGTTCTTATGGTTTGAGGTTTTACATTTAGGTCTCTGATCCATTTGGAGTTAACTTTGTGCATGGGGATAGATGGGGTGTTGTTTCAATCTTCTGTATGTGGTCAGCCAGTTTTCCCAGCACCATTTACTGAATAGGTTCTCCTCTCCCCAGTGGTAGGTGGTGGAGGCTTTGTCAAAGATGAGTTGGTTGAGGAATTGAGGTTTTGCATCTGGAATCCCAATTCTATTCCATTGATCTATATGCCTGTACCAATACCAATACCAAGCAGTTTTGATGATTGTAGCTTTATAGTAAAGTTGGAAGTCTGGTAATGTGATACCACTTGCTTTGGTTTTTTTTTTTTTTTTTTTTGCTGAGGATTGTTCTGGCTATTCTTGGACGTTTGTGTTTCCATATTAATTCCTGTGTTGTTTTTTCTACATCTGAGAAGAATGTTGCTGGTAATTTGATGGGTATTGCATTGAATTTGTAGATTGCCTTAGGTAAGATGGACATCTTCACCAATGTTGATTCTTCCGGTCCATGAGCATAGGATATTTTTCCACTTTTTGTGTCATCTTTGATTTCTTTGAGCAGTGTTTTGTAATTTTCATTGTAAAGGTCTTTCACGTCTCTGGTTAGGAAGATGCCAAGGTACTTCATTATTTTTAAGGTTATTGTGAATGGAATTGTGATTTTTATTTGGGTTTCCATTTGTTTAGTATTGGTGTAGAGAAATGCAATTGTCTTTTGTACATTTATTTTGTATCCTGAGACTTTGCCAAAGTGTAAGGATACAAAGACTTTATCAGTGTAAGGAGGTTTTTGACAGATTCTCTTGGGTTTTCAAGGTACACAATCATATCATCTGCAAAGAGAGATAACTTGACTTCCTCTTTTCCTATTTGAATACCCCTGATTGCCTCCTCTTCTCTGAATGCTCAAGCCAGGACTTCCAATACTATGTTGAACAGAAGGGCTGAGAGTGGTCATCCTTGTCTTGTTCCAGTTTTCAGGGAAATGGTTCCAATTTTTGTCCATTTAGGAGTATGCTGGCTGTGGGTTTCTCCTAGATGGGTTTTACTATTTTGAGGTGTGTTCCCCGTATGCCTAGATGTTCAAGGGTTTTTATCAAGAAGCGGTGCTGGATTTTATCAAAAGCTTTTTCTGCATCTAATGATATAATCGTGTGGTTTTTGTTTTGACATCTGTTGATGTATTTCATTACATTTATGGTTTTACTAATGTTGAACCAGCCTTGCATCCCAGGGATGAAGCCTACTTAGTCATGATGGATGATTTTTTAGATGTATTGCTGAATCTGGTTTGCTAGAATCTTGTTGAGAATTTTAAAATCGATGTCCATCAAAGATATTGGCCTGTAGTTCTCTTTCTTTGTTGGATCTTTACCTGGTTTGGGTATCAATGTGATGTTGGCTTTGTAAAATGATTTGGGGAGAGTTCCATCCTTTTCAATTGCCTGGAAAACCTTCAGTAGAATTGGTATCAGCTCCTCCTTAAATGTCTTGTAAAATTCTGCTGGAAAGACATCTGGACCAGGGCTTTTTTTTGTAGGTAGTTTTCTTATGACATAGTTGATTTCCTTGATTGTTATTGATATATTTAGGGTCTCAATTTCTTCTTATTCCAACCTAGGTAGGTTGTGTGATGTCAGAAAGTCCTCCATTTCCTTAAGGTTTTCAAGTTTGTTTCCATACAAGTGTCCATAGTAGTCTCTAATGATCTTTTGTATTTCTTCAGGGTCAGATGTGACTTCATCTTTTGTGTTTCTGATTGTGTTTATTTGGGTTTTTTCTCTCTTTTTCTTGGTCAGTCTAGCTAGGGGACCATCGATCTTGTTTATCCTATTGAAGAACCAGATTTTTCTTTCATTGATTTTTTGTATTATCTTTTTGTCTTCTATGTCCTGGATTTGGGCTTTTATTTTGGTGATCTGGATTCTTCTCCTGAAATTAGGGTTTTTGTGGTCTTGCTTTTCCAGCTTCCTTAGGTGACTTGTTAGGCTGTTAATTTGTGATCCTTCCATTTTCTTCATGTGTGTTTGTAGGGATATAAATTCCCCTCTTACTACAGCTTTCATGGCATTCCAGAGATTTTGGTAAGATATTTCTTCATTTTCATTTGTTTCCAGGTAACTTTTTATCTCGGTTTTGATTTAATCATTGACCCAGGAGTTGTTTAGCATCATGCTGTTTAGTATCCATGTCTTTGTGGGTTTTGGGGGGACCTTGTTGGTGTTCATGTTTATTTTTATTCCACAGTGGTCCAGGAAGGTGCATGGTAAAATTTCAGTCCTTTTAAATTTGCTTATGCTTGATTTATGGTCAAGTATGTGGTCGATCTTAGAATATGTTTCATGCGGTGATGAGTAGAATGTGTATTCTGTGGTCTTTGGATGGAGTATTCTGTAGGTATCAATTAAGTCCATTTAGTCAAGAGTCACATTGAGGTTCTGGATCTCCTTGCTGATTTTTTGTCCTGATGATCTGTCTAGGGTTGTGAGTGGGGTATTCAAGTCCCCAGTTATGATGGTGTTAGAATCAATATCTTCTATATTTTTCCTGGAAGCTGCTTTATGAAAGTTTGTGCTCCTATGTTGGGTGCATATATGATTAGGATAGATATTTCATGTTGATGGAGTGAACCTTTTATCATTATGTAATGGCCCTCTGTATCTTTTTAAATTTTTGATAGCTTAAATGGTATTTTGTCTGAAATTAGGATTGTGACTCCTCCTTTTTTGTGTGTTCCATTCACCTGAAAATTTGTTTCCCATCCTCTTACTTTGAGTCTGTGCATGTCCTTTCTAGTGAGATGGGTCTCTTGAAGGCAGTATATTGTTGCCTGGTGGTATTTTATCCATTTTGTCATTCTATGTCTTTTCAGTGGTCCATTTAGTCCATTCTCATTCATGCTAATTATTGAAATGTAAGAGTTCATCCTTATCATAGAGTTCTTATTGAGTTGTTGTTCTTCCACTTGGTTTTTTGTCTTTCTTTTGGTTTTGGGGTTGGGTCATGTGTATTTTATTCTTTTTCCTGTACTCTTGTGAGGAACATTGTTCTTTTTTCCTTTTCTTCTGTGTTTAGTACTTTCTTGTTTTGTGTAGAGGTGGTCTGGTGCCGCGTAAACTCTTAGGGATTGGATATCTTGGAAAGATTTTAATTCTCCCTCACTGATGAAGCATAACTTGCTGGGTAGGTTATCGTGATTGAAGTTGTTTATCTTGTAGGACTTTGAAGATAGGGCTCCAAGCTCTCCTGGCCTGAAGGGTTTCTGTAGATAAATCTGCTGCTATTCTAATTGGTCTTCCATGGTAGGTGATCTGGCCTTTTTCTCTTGCTGCCTTTAGGATTTTTTTCTTTTATACCTACTTTGTTTAGGCAAATTATTATGTGTCTAGGAGTTGTTCTTCTCATTTGTTGTCTTGCAGGCGTTCTCTGAATCTCTTGTGTTTGAATTTTTGCATTACTGATTAGATGAGGGAAGTTTTCTTGAATAATCTCATGGAAAGTTTCTTCCAGTGTGGTCTCTGTCTCTCTTTCTGCCTCAGGAAGGCCAATTACTCTTAGGTTCGGTCTCTTGAAGTAATAGCTCATCTCTTGAAGGTTTTGTTCTGTCTTTTTGAGCTTGTTTTCTGTGTTTTTAACAGTTTGGGTTAGTGCTATATTTTGGTCCTCAAGCTCTGAGCGTCTTTCTTCCACTTGGGTAATTCTGCTTTCCATGCTTAACAGTTTGTTATTTATTTCATTCACAGTATTCATTATTACTGTTATCTCAGTTATCAGCTCCTTCCCAGTTTCTTCTTGTCTCTCCTCAATTCTTTTTAATCTCTCCATTAATGTCTTGATATCTAGGTTTATAGTTTGAGACCAGTCATTCTGAGGACTCTTCATTGTTTGCATTTCAAAGTCAGTTTTCTCAGTGTCTGCCCTCCCAGGAGTCTGGGAGAGACCCATATTCTTCTTTTGTTTTTTCTTCATTTGTGTAGATTTTTCTCTCCCTCCCCCTTTTTCTCCCCTTCTTTAATTCTGTTTTTCAGGGAAGATGGGGTCACTTTTGCTTCGCTTGTGCAATCTCCTGTTCTTCCTTATGAGGGTCCTCTGGGTTTGTTCACTTTTGTTTGGAGTGTGGGCTGCAGGTGTACTTTTTGCAGTTTTGAGGTTTAATTGAGGGGGAAGCT